>NW_022985224.1:68338-114331 GCF_010093535.1 Lindgomyces ingoldianus | reverse complement strand
ATAATAGCCTACTTAAACTACTTCTAATCTCTAAATAAGCTTAAAAAGATATATTAATTAATTTTATTATAAACCTACTTTTATCTAAAAAGTATATAAATATTATAGTAGTTATTAATTACTTAACTAAGTATTAACACTTAATACTATATTTCTTTATAACTGCCTTTAATATAGCCTAGTTATTTTACTAATATGTATAAGTTTACTATAGCTTGCCTAACATAATTATATTAGACAGAGGTACGTAGTTTGTCTTAGCCTTCTAGGACAAACTTTATAAATAGCTCTAAATTATCCTTTATTTATTTATAGCTTTTTACTTAGAGACTAATAGCTAGACTAAGAATACAAACACTATAATAAAATAAGTCTTATAAGTGTACATAAACTACTAGTAGGACAACTAGGTAAAATAGTTAGCTATAGCATAGTTTAAAGCTAATAACATAACATTTAAATTAACATAAGTATCCTTATTCTTAGCAAACTATAGATACTACTTCTAAATAAAATTTAAACTACTTTTAAATACTCTCTAACTAACTTATTAATTTATATAAGTAATAAATATAAATAAACTTATTAATAAGATTTAAAATATATTTAAATATATTTATAAAAAGCTTACATAGGCTTAAGCTTTTTAATAAGAGTACATAAACTAATTCTAAACTTCTACCTCTATGTATGCAGCTAGCAAGAAGGTCTAGCTAGACACTAGAAATATTTAAATAAACTAATAATTAAAAAAACTTAATTAGAAGAACCTTAGCCTTTTTATAGTAGCCTATATAGTTTTATTGCACACCTACTAATTAATCCTACCTAACAGCATAAAGATACACCCTGTGTTCCACGTATTATTACTGCGCTAAGTAGCCCTTAAATCTAACTATCTACCTAGACAGCTAAACCTACTACTTAAACCTATTATTATAAATAATAAACTAGAATATGTTGTAAAAGATGTTAAATAAATCTAGTTTAACAAGAAAAAACATATTTATAAATACTTTATAAAATAAACTAGATATAATAAACTATTATAAGAACCTGCAGAAGCCCTATAAAAGAACTTTATAGTAACTTAATTTTATGCTTAATACTTATCTAAACTAAACCTGTACCCTAATAAAGATAACTTAATGCTAGAACTACTAATGTAAAGAATTCCTTTTCTAATAAGAGGGGGGGTACTGTTATAGTATCCTCCCTAGATCTTAGACATAACTGTATTAGACGTGTACTAGAGTATTATTAGTGCATGTCTAACATAAATATAACATAACATAGACATAAACTTAAGCATAAACTGCCTTAACACTAACTAAACCTAAAACAGGCTTAATTTATACTTAAAGTGCTTAAACTTTTAAGCTAAGTATTTAATTACTAATTTTCTTCTAAACTTTTCTATTTCTTACACAACGTCTTGTACCTACTATAATACCTCACGTAGTAATTGAACTAGACCTCTGTGAAGCTCTATAACCTTACTCGTGCACAATCGTGACATTAGTCTATTTTATAAAGTATTTATAGATATATTTTTTCTTATTAAACTAGATCTATTTAACATCTTTTATAACATATTTTAGTTTATTATTTATAATAATAAGTTTAGGTAGTATATTTAGCTATTTAAGTAGATAGTTAGATTTAGAGGCTACTTAGCGCAGCAATAATATATAGAACACAGAGTGTATCTTTATACTGTTAGGTAGGATTAATTAGTAAGCATGTAATAAAACTATATAGGCTACTATAAAAAGGCTAAGGTTTTTTTAATTAAGTTTTTTTAATTATTAGTTTATTTAGATATTTCTAGTGTCTAGCTAGACTTTCTTGCTAGCTGTATACGCAGGGGCAGGAGTTTAAGATTTATTTACATACTCTTATTAAAAAGCTTAAGCCTATGTAAGTTTTTATAAATATATTTAAATAACGTACTTTATAGGCGAGTTGCTTACACACCTGAGTTGCTTACTTTTGCTAAGACCCTACTAAACTACCCTTTCTACACTAATGCATTCCCCACAACACTACTTAGACGCGCTAAAAGAATGTTAGATACAGCTTACACTCTAAGCTTTTAAATAAGACATAAAACTCTTAAAGAAATATGCTATAGCTATATATAAAGTTTTATAAAAATTAATAAATAACTATAGTGCTAAACAACCTTTATAAGCTAATTCTACAGCTAAATTATAAAAGCTAGGCAATAAAAAAAAGCAGGTAATTATTAAGACTATACTTAAGCTATATGCGTAAGAAATTTCCCCTTAAATAGCATTTATAGCTAATATAGCTAATTCTTTGCGCACTAAGCATAATCTAGGCTATGTTTGCATAAACTAGCCTAGTATGTTTGTAAAGCGTTATTTAGAGCTTAAAGTAACATTTAAGTGTAAGTATAACTATAAAAGAGCTTTTTACAAGAGTCCTAGAGTAATTTAGGGCAGGTTTAGCCTTATAGAGAATATTAAAGCTAAGTATAGCATCTAGAATAATAACATGTACAACTTTAGTAAGATAAAGTTTATAATTAGCTAGATATCTTTTAACTATACTTACACTTAAAACTTTACTTTAAGCTCTAAATAACACTTTACAAATGTACTAGGCTAGTTTATGTAAACATAGCCTAGATTATGCTTAGCGTGTAAAGAATTAGCTATATTAGCTATAAATGCTATCTAAGAGGAAATTTTTTACGCATATAGCTTAAGTATAGTCTTAATAATTACCTGCTTTTTTTTATTACTTAGCCTTTATAATTTAGCTATAAAATTAGCTTATAAAGGTTGTCTAGTGCTATAGTTATTTATTATTTTTTATAAGACTTTATATATAGCTATAGCATATTTCTTTAAAAGTTTTATATCTTATTTAAAAGCTTAGAGTGTAAGCTATATCTAACATTCTTTTAGCGCGTCTAAGTAGTGTTATAGAGAATGCATTAGTGTAAAAAAGGTGGTTTAGTAGGGTCTTAGCAAAAGTAAGTAACTTAGGTGTGTAAGCAACTTACCTATAAAGTACGTTATATTTTAAATTTTATTAATAAGTTTATTTACATTTATTACTTATATAAATTAATAAGTTAGTTAAAGGGTATTTAAAAGTAGTATTTATAGTTTGCTAAGAATAAAGATACTTATATTAATTTAGATATTATGTTATTAGCTTTAAACTATGCTATAGCTAACTATTTTACCTAGTTATCTTACTAGTAGTTTATGTACACTTATAGAACTTATTTTATTATAGTGTTTATGTTCTTAGTCTAGCTATTAGTCTCTAGGTAAAAAGCTGTAGATAGATAGAGGATAATTTAGAGCTATTTATAAAGTTTATTCTAAAAGGCTAAGACAAACTACGTACCTCTGTCTAATATAATTATGTTAGGCAGACTATAGTAAACTTATATATATTAGTAGAATAACTAGGCTATATTAAAGGCAGTTATAAAGGAATATAGTATTAAGTATTAATACTGAGTTAAGTAATTAATAACTACTATAATATTTATATACCTTTTAGATAAAAGTAGGTTTATAATAAAATTAATTAATAATGTACTTCACAGGCAAGTTGCTTACACACCTAAGTTGCTTACTTTTACTAAGACCCTACTAAACCACCCTTCCTATACTAATGCATTCCCTATAACACTACTTAGACATGCTAAAAGAATGTTAGATACAGCTTACGCTTTAAGCTTTTAAATAAAACATAAAACTTTTAAAGAAATGTGCTATAGCTATATATAAAGTTTTATAAAAAATAATAAATAACTATAGCGCTAGATAACTTTTATAAGCTAATTCTACAGCTAAATTATAAAGGCTAGGTAATAAAAAAAAGCAGGTAATTATTAAGACTATACTTAAGCTATATGTGTAAAGAATTTCCTCTTAGATAGTATTTATAGCTAATATAGCTAATTCTTTGCGCGCTAAGCATAATCTAGGCTATATTTACATAAACTAGCCTAGTATGTTTATAAAGTGTTATTTAAAGCTTAAAGTAAAGTTTTAAGTGTAAGTATAGTTAAAAGATATCTAACTAATTATAAACCCTGTCTTGCTAAAGTTGTACGTGTTATTATTCTAGATGCTATACTTAGCTTTAATATTCTCTACAAGGCTAAACCTGCTCTAAATTACTCTAGAACTCTTATAAAGAGCTCTTTTATAGTTGTACTTACGCTTAAATGTTACTTTAAGCTCTAAATAACACTTTACAAACATACTAGGCTAGTTTATGTAAACATAGCCTAGATTATGCTTAGCGCGTAAAGAATTAGCTATATTAGCTATAAATGCTATCTAAGGGGAAATTTCTTACGCATATAGCTTAAGTATAGTCTTAATAATTACCTGCTCTTTTTTATTGCCTAGCCTTTATAATTTAGCTGTAGAATTAGCTTATAAAAGTTATCTAGCGCTATAGTTATTTATTATTTTTTATAAAACTTTATATATAGCTATAGCACATTTTTTTAAAAGTTTTATGTCTTATTTAAAAGCTTAAAGTGTAAGCTATATCTAACATTCTTTTAGCACGTCTAAGTAGTGTTATAGGGAATGCATTAGTGTAGGAAGGGTAGTTTAGTAGGGTCTTAGCAAAAGTAAGCAACTTAGGTGTGTAAGCAACTTGCCTGTGAAGTACATTATATTTTTTTAAGCTTATTTAGAGATTAGAAGTAGTTTAAGTAGGCTATTATACTTTTTTTAAGAAGCTTTTGCTTTATAGTAAGTATAGTAACATAATACATATTAGCGTACAGTATAGAACATGCGGGGCTAGTAGTACTCTCTCTATAGTAGGTTAAGAGTCTTTTCTCTGCCTAGGTGTTCTTTAACAGGTAAGTTATGTATAATTTAGAGTAGTTTAATTCTTAGTTTATTAAAATTAAGAATTATAAGTTAGTTATAGTAATATAGCTTACTATTTTAGTTTTTATAGTTAGCTAGTGTTACTTTTTTTAACTAACTAGCGCTATTTTAAAGTAGGTCTAAAGTTTTTAAAATAAATTTATTATTTAGATACTTATTAGTAATAATCTAATTAATTATCTAATCTATTTTGTTTAAGTTAAGGTCTAAAAATAGCTTAAGTTAAAGTAGAGTTTAGTGTTAAGCCTTTTACACTTTTTTTTAAGTAAAAATGTTTTAGAATTACTTTATAAAGGCATCTAGTTTCCCTCTGTTTTAACTAGAATAATAAGTAATCTTAAAATTAAAATAAAATAAGTATTTAAACTAATAAGCTTATTAGTAGCTAAGTTATTTTATAGTTATAAAGTACTATAAGTTTTTATAGTTAAATAAGACCTATATTAGATGCGCTGCACTTTCTAGTTTAAGTTACTATTATTTAAAGTAGTGTACTATAGTAAGTAATTTTTTGTTATAAATCTTATAATTACCTTCTACAGAACTTATTTTTTTTAAAAAGTATATAATAGGCTTAATAGTCCTATCTAGCTTAGTCTAGAAAAGAACTTCTGCTACTACATAGTCTAAGGCATTACCTTTTACAAGTATTAGTAGTTTAAAGTTAAAGTAGTAAAGTATTAAAGCTTTAGTAAAGGCTTTCTTTAGCTAGTTAAAGAACTATTAGTAATTTAAGTTAAAGTTAAATTAAATCTTTTTCTTAGTAAGTGTAATTATAAGGCTTACTTACTATAAAAAGTTATTAATAAATTATTAGTAAAAGTTAGTAAATTTTATAAAAGCTTAAACATCTTTTATATTCTTTAAGTATTACTAATTTAGCATAGTCTAAACTTTAATAGAGTTTATTTAAATGCTATTTATAAAAATTATATATCTTAAATATGTAACTTTTAATTAGTAGAACTTACATTTATCTACATTAAGTTACAGACCTGCTTTTTCTATAGCCTTTAGCACTAGGCGTACATGCTGTTTATGCTCTAAAAGGCTATTACTGTAAATTAGAATATTATTAATATACATAGTGCAGAACATGTCTAGGTAGAGTTAAAGTAAGTTATTTATAAAATGTTAAAAAGTACTAAGCGTGTTAGCTAAGCTAAAGAGCATTACTAGGTACTTAAATAGTTTATATTAAGTCTAAAACACTATTAGCTACTTATTACTCTTTACTATTTTTAGCTTGTTAAAAGTAGTAATAATATCTAACTTTATAAAATACTTTACTTTAGTTAGTTAGCTTAAAGTTTCTTATAAAAAAAAATTAAGTATTAGTTTTTAATAGTAACAGTATTTAGTTTTTAGTAGTTAATATAAAATTAAAGCCTACTTTTAAGTTTTTTTATAAATAGTATAAGTAACACTACTACTAAGAAGCTAGCTTAAATAAACTTTTTTTTTAAGTTTTTATTAAAGTATTTTTAAAGCACTTTTAATTTATTTAGTAACATTTTATATAGTAGCCTATAACTAAGTTATTTACTAGGCTTAAAAGTTATTTAGTAATTATATAAATGTTATATTAAAAGCTTATTAAACTTATCTTAAAAAAAGACATATAATAAGTTATAGTAGTTTTAAAGGACTATTATTCTTAAGTTAGTGTGTTTTTAAAGAGCTAAAGCTTAGTCTATATTAGAAATTATAACTATGTAGATTTTATAATTTAGTTATTAAGCTAGAGTTATAAATAAGGTACGTTTTATATACTAGATGTCTATCTACTATTTAAGTTCTAGTTTATGTCTAAATTAAGTAAGTAAAAATTTTTTAAAAGCTTTTTTTTTTTTAAGTTTAAGTAGTTATTAAATTATTTTACATAGCTTATCTTAGTAAAAGGCTTAGCTTATTAGCCTTACTTAAGTAGTTTTTTTCTAAGTTATTAGAAAGTAAGTTTAAAGACCTTTTATATTAAGTGCTACTGTCACGATTGTGCACGAGTAAGGTTATAGAGCTTCACAGAGGTCTAGTTTAATTACTACATAAGGTATTATAGTAGGTACAAGACGTTGTGTGAGGAACAGGAAAGTTTAGAAAAAAATTAGTAATTAAATACTTAGCTTAAAAGTCTAAGCGCTTTAAGTATAAATTAAGCCTATTTTAAGTTTAGTTAGTGTTAAAGCAGTTTATACTTAAGTTTATATCTATGTTATATTATATTTATGTTAAATATGCACTAATAATACTCTAGTACATGTCTAATACAGTTATGTCTAGTGTAAGGACGGGGCTCCGCACCACTCCGCCAATACAACCAAAAGGTACGAATAATCAACCAACGTTGATTTTCGGGTGCAGAATAGTATATATACCCGTCGCACGTAAGCACCATCTCGGCCTTACATCTAGGATCTAAGGAGGATACTATAACAGTACCCCCTCTCTTATTAGAAAGGGAATTCTTTACATTAGTAGTTCTAGCATTAAGTTGTCTTTATTAAGGTATAAGTTTAGTTTAAATAAGTATTAGGTGTAAAATTAGGTTACTATAAAGTTCTTTTATAGAGCTTTTATAAGTTCTTATAATAGTTTGTTGTATCTAGTCTATTTTATAAAGTATTTATAAATATGTTTCTTTTTATTAAACTAGATTTATTTAATGTCTTTTATAACATATTCTAGTTTATTGTTTATAATAATAAGTTTAGGTAGCAGGTTTAGCTGTTTAGGTAGATAGTTAGATTTAGGGGCTACTTAGCGCAGCAATAATACATAAAACACAGGGTGTATCTTTATGCTGTTAGGTAGAATTAATTAGTAAGCGTGTAATAAGACTATATAAGCTACTGTAAAGGGGCTAAAGTTTTTTTAATTAAGTTTTTTTAATTATTAGTTTATTTAGATATTTCTAGTGTCTAGCTAGACCTTTTTACTAGCTGCATACGCAGGGGCAAGAGTTTAAGATTAGTTTATGTACTCTTGTTAAAAAGCTTAAGCTTATGTAAGCTTTTTATAAATATATTTAGATATATTTTAGATTTTATTAATAAGTTTATTTACATCTATTACTTATACACATTAATAAGTTAGTTAAAGGGTATTTAAAAGTAGTTTAAATTTTATTTAAAGGTAGTATCTATAGTTTGCTAAGAATAAAGATACTTATGTTAATTTAAATATTATGTTATTAGCTTTAAACTATGCTATAGCTGTAACAATTCTCGTTCTATCTCAGGTCGCCCGGAACCCATCTAAAGGGTCCCTGTATCGGCTCCAACCCTGGCTCGACCCTGACTTGACCAGGCCCCAACTCTGCCCTGCCCCCTGCTGTTACCCCTATTCCCTCATGTATTTAGTCGCACCTTGCCCTGTAGCTAGCTTGGTAGTTTTCTAATATCCTACGTACAAGGCCTATAGGTGTCATTAGTATTCCTAGGTCTCTAAGTCCCTACGTACTCCCATATGCCTCTAAGTAGATTTATACCGCATTTAGACCCATTGTCTTGCCTGCGCTGTTACAATAGCTAACTATTTTACCTAGTTATCCTACTAGTAGTTTGTGTACGCTTATAGGACTTATTCTATTATAGTGTTTACATTCTTAGTCTAGCTGTTAGTCTCTAGGTAAAAAGCTGTAGATAAATAGGGGACAATTTAAAGCTATTTATAGAGTTTGTCCTAAAAGGCTAAGATAAACTGCGTACCTCTGTCTAATATAATTATGTTAGGCAGGCTATAGTAAACCTATATGTATTAGTAGAATAACTAGGCTATATTAAGAGCAGTTATAAAGAAACATAGTATTAAGTATTAATACTTAGTTAAGTAATTAATAACTACTATAATATTTATATACCCTTTAGATAAAGGTAGGTTTATAATAAAATTAATTAATATGTTTTTTTAAGCTTATTTAGAGATTAAGAGCAGTTTAAGCAGGCTATTATACCTTTTTTAAAAAGCTTTTACTTTACAGCAAGTATAGCAACATAATACGTATTAGCGTATAGTATAGAACATGCAGGGCTAGTAGTACTCTTTCTATAGTAGGTTAAGAGTCTTTTCTCTGCCTAGGTGTCCTTTAACAGGCAAGTTGTGTATAATTTAAAGTAGTTTAATTTTTAGTTTATTAGAATTAAAAATTATAAGTTAGTTATAGTAATATAGCTTACTATTTTAGTTTTTATAGTTAGCTAGTGTTACTTTTTTTAACTAACTAGTGCTGTTTTAGAGTAGGTCTAAAGTTTCTTAAATAAATTTATTATTTAAATACTTATTAGTAATAATTTAATTAATTATTTAATTTATTTTATTTAGGTTAAGGTTTAAAAATAGCTTAAGTTAAAGCAAAGTTTAGTGTTAAGCCTTTTACACTTCTTTCTAAGTAAGAATGTCTTAGGATTGCCTTGTAAAAGCATCTAGTTTCTCTTTATTTTAACTAGAATAATAAGTAATCTTAAAATTAAAATAAAATAAGTATTTAAACTAATAGGCTTATTAGTAGCTAAGTTATTTTATAGTTATAAAGTACTGTAAGTTCTTATAGTTAAATAGGACCTGTATTAGATGCGCTGCACCTTTTAGTTTAGGTTACTATTATTTAAAGCAGCGTACTATAGCAAGTAATTTCTTATTATAGATCTTATAATTACCTTCTACAGAACTTATTCTTTTTAAGAAGTATGTAATAGGCCTAATAGTCCTATCTAGCTTAGTCTAGAAAAGAACTCCTGCTACTATGTAGTCTAAGGCATTAGCTTCTATAAGTATTAGTAGTTTAAAGTTAAAGTAGCAGAGTATTAGAGCTTTAGTAAAGGCTTTCTTTAGCTAGTTAAAGAACTATTAGTAATTTAAGTTAAAGTTAAATTAAATTTTTTTTTTAGTAAGTATAATTATAAAGCTTACTTACTATAAAAAGTTATTAATAAATTATTAGTAAAAGTTAGTAAATTTTATAAAGGCTTAAATATTCTTTATGTTTTTTAGGTATTACTAATCTAGCATAGTTTAAACTTTAACAGGGTCTATTTAGATGCTATCTATAAAGATTATATATTCTAAATATGTAACCTTTAATTAGTAGAACTTATATTTGTCTATGTTAAGTTACAGACCTACTTCTTCTATAGCTTTTAGCACTAAGCGTACATGCTGTTTATGCTCTAAAAGGCTATTACTATAGATTAGAATATTGTTAATATACATAGTGTAGAACACGTCTAGGTAGAGTTAAAGTAAGTTGTTTACAAAATGTTAAAAAGTGCTAGGCGCGTTAGCTAAGCTAAAGGGTATTACTAAGTACTTAAATAGTTTATATTAGGTTTAAAACACTATTAGCTACTTATTACCCTTTACTATTTTTAGCTTATTAAAGGCAGTAATAATATCTAACTTTATAAAATACTTTACTTTACTTAGTTAGCTTAGGGTTTCCTGTAAAAAAGAAATTAAGTATTAGTTTTTAATAGTAATAGTGTTTAGTCTTTAGTAATTAACATAGAATTAAAGCCTACCTCTAGGTTTCTTTATAAATAGTATAAGTAACACTACTAGTAAAAAGCTAGCTTAAATAAACTTTTTTTTTAAGTTTTTATTAAAGTATTTTTAGAGCACTTTTAATTTATTTAGTAACATTTTATATAGTAGCCTATAACTAAGTTGTTTGCTAGGCTTAAAAGTTATTTAGTAATTATATAGATATTATATTAAAAGCTTATTAAACTTATCTTAGAAAAAAACATGTAACAGGTTATAGTAGTCTTAAGAGACTATTATTTTTAAGTTAGTGTATTTTTAAAGAGCTAGAGCTTAGTCTATATTAAAAATTATAACTACATAGATTTTATAATCTAGTTGTTAAGCTAGAGTTATAAATAGGGCAAGTTTTATGTAGCAGATGTCTATCTACTGTTTAAGTCCTAGTTTATGTCTAAATTAAGTAGGTAAAGATTTTATAAAGGCTTTTTTTTCTTTAAGTTTAAGTAGTTATTAAATTATTTTATATAGCTTATTTTAGTAAGAGGCCTAGCTTATTAGCCTTACTTAAGTAGTTCTTTTTTAAGTTATTAAAAAGTAGGTCTAGAGACTTTCTGTATTAAGTGCTACTTAAGTGTTGTTTAGGTATAAGTATAAGTATATGTCTTAGTATTAGAAAAAGTTAAAGTTTAGAACTTACTTTTAGTAATTAAAGGCAACTTTATGCTAATATAGCTATAGTTGTTCTAGGATTAGGTTATAACATTTTATGTTTATTACATAAAGCTTAATCTGCTTCTTATAGTGTTAGTAGGTAATTATAATAGTTATAGTATAAAAAATAAAACTTTTTTTAACTTATTTTTTATTAAATCTAGTTAAGTAAATTATTTAGGTAAGTAGTGTTAATTAAAAATTTAGTTTATGCGCTAGTTTTTTATTAATATAACCTATACTATTTGCTTTTAAGTTAATAAAAGCTTATATTAAAGCTAATATAGTTTCTTATTATAAATATATAAAAATATTAACTTAGTACTTTTAGTTATTAGTAGAGGATTTAGCCTATAAGTTAGTAAAGATCTAGTGTTAAATTAGTTCTAAAGGGTAACTTAGCCCTAGAACAAGCTTTTTTGTAGGCTTCTACTGCTATAGCTGCAGCTATGTTAAAAGTAGTAAGAGGAATTAAAGCTTAAATATAAGTTAAAGCCCTTATAAAAATAAAATTAAAATAGTAAAGATCTTTAATAAGTGCTAGCAGCGCTACTTGCGCAGACTTAAAAAAAAAATAAAGTAGTTTTAAAAAATATAACTATACTTACTACACTTAAAGCATTAACCTTTTTTTTTATAATCTTTATACTTTTTAAAACTTACTAGAGCATAATTTAAATTAATTTTTATTACATTAAGGTCTTTATTTATAACTGCGCTAGTTTAAAGGTGTATTAGGGCTTATATAAAAAGGAACCTTATGTTATTATTGTAGGTAGCAATTAGGTTTACATACACATTAAGGTTGTTTAGAAAAGGTTCTCCTACTATAGCATGTTATAGTTTAGTTAAGAGAGAGTTATATAAAGCTATAATTAGACTTATTTTATTTAGGCCTATATTAGATGCAAGTTAGTAGAACTTAGTAAAGTGTAAAGTAAAGCTTTTTATTTTTTATTATAAAGTGTTTAAGTAACTTAGAGCTGTTAACTTTTTATTTAAGTCTTTATAAGTTACTTATAAAAACATTATAAATTAATCTAAGTTAATAATATTCTTATTTATTAGTAAGTTAATTAAGGCTGTTATGTTATAGTTAAGTTAAAAGTAGGCATATAGTAACTAAGAGTATTTAAAAGGGAATTAGTCTATATTTCTTTTAAGTTTATATTAGAGCTTATATAGAAAGAAAAGTAGGTCTTTTTATTTTTTATTAAATAGTAGGGGATTAGAGAGTTAGTTAGATTTTATTACTAAGTTAAAAAAGTTACAGGTTATAAGCAGTATTAAGTAGAAAAAAGTTAAGCTATCTCTAGACTTCTAAGTAAGCTTTAAGGCTAGTAAGTTCTTAGTTCCTACTACTATAATAAAAGTTAAGGTAGAAATAGACTACTTAATAATATAAAGCTATTTTTTAAAGTTCTTTTAAAAAGCTTTAAAGCTTATAACATAGTAGCTTTTTTATAAAGTAAGCGCTTTTTAAAAGGCTTTTTAGCTTACTTTAATAGCTTAAAGTTATATAAGTACTAAGCTTATTAGATTAAATTTAAAGGCTATTCTTAGCTAAAGTTTTAATATAATGTAATGTTATAATTATGCATAAGTAAGGTTATAGAGCTTTACAAAGGTCTAGTTTAATTACTATGTAAGGTATTATAGTAAGTATAAGACATTATGTAAGAAATAGAAAAGTTTAGAAAGAAATTAGTAATTAAATACTTAGCTTAAAAGTCTAAGCACTTTAGGTATAAATTAAGCCTATTTTAGGTTTAGTTAGTGTTAAGGCAGTTTATGCTTAAGTTTATGTCTGTGTTATGTTATGTTTATGTTAGACGTGCACTAATAATACTCTAGTACACGTCTAATACAGTTATGTCTAGGATCTAGGGAGGATACTGTGACAGCTACTTAGGTATTATTTAGGTGTAAGTGTAAGCATATGTCTTAGCATTAGAAAGAGTTAAAGTTTAGAACTTACTTTTAGTAATTAAAAGCAACTTTATACTAATACAGCTATAGTTATTTTAGAATTAAGTTATAACATTTTATGTTTATTACATAGAGCTTAATCTGCTTCTTATAGTGTTAGTAGGTAATTATAATAGTTATAGTATAAAAAATAAAACCTTTTTTAAGTTATTTTTTATTAAATCTAGTTAAGTAAATTATTTAGATAAGTAGTATTAATTAAAGATTTAGTTTATATGCTAGTTTTTTATTAATATAACTTATGCTATTTACTTCTAAGTTAATAAAAGCTTATATTAAAGCTAATATAGTTTTTTATTATAAATATATAAAAATATTAACTTAGTACTTTTAGTTATTAGTAAAGGACTTAGCTTATAAGTTAGTAAAGATCTAGTGTTAAATAAGTCTTAAAAAGTAACTTAGCTTTAAAATAAGCCTTTTTATAAGCTTTTACTGCTATAGCTATAGCTATATTAAAAGTAGTAAAAAAAATTAAAGCTTAAATATAAGTTAAAGCTTTTATAAAAATAAAAATAAAATAGTAAGAATTTTTAATAAGTGCTAGCTACACTACTTATATAAACTTAAAAAAAAAATAAAGTAGTTTTAAAAAATATAACTATGCTTATTATACTTAAAGTATTAACTGTTTTTTTTATAATTTTTACACTTTTTAAAACTAACTAAAGCATAATTTAAATTAATTTTTATTACATTAAAGTTTTTATTTATAACTGCACTAGTTTAGAGGTGTATTAGAGCTTATATAAAAAGAAACCTTATATTATTATTATAAGTAGTAATTAAGTCTACATACACATTAAGGTTATTTAAAAGAGGTTCTCCTACTATAGCATATTATAGTTTAGTTAAGAGAGAGTTATATAAGGCTATAATTAAACTTATTTTATTTAGGCCTATATTAGATGTAAGTTAGTAGAACTTAGTAAAGTGTAAAGTAAAGCTTTTCTTTTATTATAAAGTGTTTAAGTAACTTAGGGCTATTAACTTTTTATTTAAGTTTTTATAAGTTACTTATAAAAACACTATAAATTAATTTAAGTTAATAATATTTTTATTTATTAGTAAATTAATTAAAGCTATTATATTATAGTTAAGTTAAAAGTAAGTATATAGTAACTAAAAGTATTTAAAGAAAAATTAGTTTATATTTCTTTTAAGTTTATATTAAAGCTTATATAAAAAAAAAGTAAGTTTTTTTATTTTTTATTAAATAGTAAGAGATTAAGAAGTTAGTTAGATTTTATTACTAAGTTAAAAAAATTATAAGTTATAAGTAGTATTAAGTAAAAAAAAGTTAAGCTATCTTTAGACTTCTAAGTAAGCTTTAAAGCTAGTAAGTTTTTAGTTCCTACTACTATAATAAAAGTTAAGGTAAAAATAGACTACTTAATAATATAAAGCTATTTTTTAAAGTCTTTTTAAAAAGCTTTAAAGCTTATAATGTAGTAGTGTCACGGTATCCTCCCCGGATCCCAGACATAACCGTATCGGACGCGTACCGGAGTATTATCAGTGCACGTCCGACACAAACACAACACGACACAGACATGAACTTAAGCACAAACCGCCTCAACACTAACTAAACCCAGAACAGGCTTAATTTATACCCAAAGCGCTTAGACTTCTGAGCTAAGTATTTAATTGCTAATTTCCTCCTAAACTTTCCTGTTCCTTACACAACGTCTTGTACCTACTATAATACCTCACGTAGTAATTAAACTAGACCTCCGCGAAGCTCTATAACCTTACTCGTGCATAATCATGACATTACGTTATGTCAAAACCCTAGCCAAGAATGGCCTCTAAATCTAATCCAATAAGCTTAGTACTTGCACAACTCTAAGCTATTAGAGCAAGCTAAGAAGCCTTCTAAGAAGCGCTTGCTCTACAAGAAAGCCGCCACGTCGCAAGCTTTAAAGCTCTTTAAAAGGACTTTAAAGAACAGCTTTGCGCCATTAAGCAGTCTGTTTCTGCCTTAACTCCTGTTATAGTAGTAGGAACTAAGAACTTACTAGCCTTAAAGCCCACCTAGAAGTCTAGAGATGGCTTAACTCCCTCCCGCCTAACGCCGCCTACAACCCGTAACCCCTCCAACCCAGTAATAAAATCTGACCAACTCCCTGATCCCCCGCTGTTTAACAGAAAACAGAAAGACCTACCTTCCTTCCTACGCAAGCTCTAATACAAACTTAAAGAAAACGCAGACTGATTCCCCTCCAAACGCTCCCAGTTACTATATGCCCACTCTTAACTTAACTACAACATAACAGCCTTAATTAACTCACTAATAAATAAGGATATTATTAACCTAGACTAATTTATAGCGTTCCTGCAAGCAACCTACAGAGACCTAAACAAAGAGTTAACAGCCCTAAGTCACCTAAACACCCTACAACAAAAAAGGAAAAGCTTTACCTCACACTTTGCTAAGTTCCGCCAACTCGCATCTAATACAGGCCTAAATAAGATAGGTCTAATCGCAGCCCTACATAACTCCCTCTCAACTAAACTGCAACGCGCTATGGTAGGAGAACCCCTCCCAAACGACCTTAACGCGTATGCGAACCTAATTGCTACCTACAATAATAACATAAGGTTCCTCCCCGTACAAGCCCCAATACGCCCCTAAACCAGCGCAGTTGCGAATAAGGACCCTAACGCGATGGAAATTAATTCAAATTATGCTCTAGTTAGTTCCAGAAAGCGTGAAGATTGCAGGAAGAAAGGTCAATGTTTCAAGTGCGGCAAGCATGGTCATATCTCCTAAAACTGCTCTGTTCCCCTTCCTTAAGTCCGCGCGAGTAGCGCTGCCAGTACTCGTCAAAGATCCTCGCCGTCCTAATCTCGTTCCCGCAAGGGCTCCAACTTGTATTCAAGCCCTGATCCCCCTCGCCACTCTCAACGTAGCCGCAGCCATAGCAGTGGGAGCCTGCAAAAAGGCTCGTCCCGGGGCTAAGTCGCCCCCCAGGACCAATTCAACACCAGATCTCTGCCAACCTATAGGCTAAGTCCCCTACTGACAACTAGAAGTACCAAGTTAATATTCCTGTATGTTTACAACAAGGAACTGTATTAGCCCTAATACAGGCTCTTATTAACTTAGGAGCAAACAGCATAGGTTACATCAACAGAGAACTAGCGCGCAAACTAAATCTCCAATTAACACCGCTTACCTAAACAATTTACCTAACTAGATTTAATAAAAAACAACTTAAAGAAGGTTCTATCTCCTGTACTACAACTGTTACAATTACCCACTAACACCACAAGGAGCAGATTAAACTCTATGTAACAAACACAGGACGTCATAACCTAATCCTAGGACAACCATAGCTGTATCAGCACAAGGTTGCCTTTAATTACTAAGAGCAAGTTCTAAACTTTAACTCTTCCCAATGCCAAGACGTATGCTTACGCTCACATCTAAACAACACCCAAATAGCACTTAATACAGAAGGTCTCCAGACCTACTCCCCAATAACCTAAAGAAGAACTACCCAAGCAAGGCTAACAAGCCAGGCCTCTCACCAAAATAAGCTACGCAAAATAATTCAACAACTGCCTAAACCTAAAGAAAAGGAAGCCTTTAAGGAACCTCTACCTACCCAATTCAGACACAAACCAGGACTCAAACAGCAGATGGACATCTGCCACATAGGACCTGCCCCGTTTGTAACCCTAGCTCGACAACCAGATCACGAAATCTACGCAGTCACGATTTCCGATATAGACTGAGCTTTAGCTCCCCGAAAACACACTGACCTGAGGACGATAGTCCCTTAAGACTACTACAACCTGTTGCATGTCTTCTCCTAAGACAAGTCCAATAAGCTTCCAATACAACGTCCGTACAATCACCAGATAACCCTTAAGCCTAGCAAACAACCTAGTTATAGGCCACTGTATGGGATGTCGCTAAACAAATTAAAAGTGCTCCGAAAATACCTCAACAAGAACCTAGAGAAAGGGTTTATTCAAGCTAGCTCCTCACCAGTGGCGTCACCTGTACTATTTGTAAAGAAACCTAGGGGTGGGCTCTAATTCTGCGTTAACTACTAAGGACTAAACACTGTTACTATTAAGAACTAATACCTAATTCCCCTCTTACAGGAAACCCTAAGCTAACTAAGCAAAGCAAAGTATTTTACAAAGTTAGATATTATTGCTGCCTTTAACAAGCTAAGGATAGCAAAGGGCGACAAGTGGCTAACAGCGTTTCAGACCCAATACAGACTATTTGAGTACCTAGTGATGCCCTTTAGCTTAGCCAACGCGCCTAGTACTTTTTAACATTTTGTAAACAACTCGCTCCAACCCTACCTAGACGTGTTCTGCACTGCGTATATTGACAATATTCTGATCTACAGCGATAGCCTTTTAGAGCACAAACAGCATGTACGCCTGGTGCTAAAGGCTATAGAAGAAGCAGGTCTGCAACTCAACGTAGACAAATGCAAGTTCTACTAATTAAAGGTCACGTATTTAGGATATGTAATCTCTACAGATGGCATCCAAATAGACCCCGTTAAGGTTCAGACTGTGCTAGATTAGCAATACCCAAAGGACGTAAAGGACGTTTAAGCCTTTGTAGGATTTGCTAACTTCTACTAACAATTTATCAACAACTTCTTGCAGCTAGTAAGCCCTATAATTGCACTCACTAAGAAAGGGGTCTAATTTAACTTTAACCTAAATTGCTAACAGTCCTTTAACTAGCTAAAGAAAGCCTTTACTAAAGCCCTAATACTCCGCCACTTTAACCCCGAACTACCAATACTTGTAGAAGCCGATGCCTCAGACTACGTAGTAGCAGGAGTTCTCTCCCAGACTAAGCCGGACAGGACTATTAGGCCTATCGCATACTTCTCAAAAAGAATGAGTCCCGCAGAAGGCAATTATAAGATCTACAACAAGGAATTGCTCGCCATAGTACGCTGCTTTAAACAATGGCGACCCAAACTAGAAGGTGCAGCGCATCCAATACAGGTCCTATCTAACCACAAGAACTTGCAGTACTTCGCAACTACAAAACAACTCAGCCACTAACAAGCCTATTAGTCTAAATACCTGTCCCATTTTAATTTTAAGATTACTTATCGTCCCAGTTAAGACAGAGGGAAACCAGATGCCCTTACAAGGCGATCCCAAGACGTCCCTGCTCAGGAAGAAGCGCAAAAGGCCTGACACCAAACTCTGCTCTAACCCAAGCTATTTTCGGACCTTAACCTGAACGAAACAGATTGGACAATTAATTAGATTATTGCTGACAAGTATCTGAACGACAAATTTATCTAAGAAACCTTAGACCTGCTCCAAAACGGCGCCGGTTGGTTAAAGAAGGTAACACTAGCTGACTGCAAAAACTAAAATGGCAAGCTGTATTACCGTAACCAACTCATAATCCCTAATTCTAACAAACTAAGAATTAAACTACTCTAAATTGTACACAACTCGCCTGTTGGAGGACACCCAGGCAGAGGAAAGACTCTCAACCTACTACAGAGAGAGTACTACTGGCCCCGCATGTTCCATACTGTACGCCGATACGTATCATGTTGCCATACTTGCTGTAAAGCAAAGGCCTCTTAAGAAAGGTACAATAGCCTACTTAAACTGCTCCTAATCCCTAAATAAGCTTAGAAAGACATATTAATTAATTTTGTTGTAGACCTACCCCTATCTAAAGAGTACATAAATATTATAGTAGTTGTTAATTGCTTAACTAAGTATTAACACCTAATACCATGTTCCTCCATAACTGCCCCTGATATGGCCCAGTTATTCTACTGATACGTATGGGTTCACTATGGCCTGCCTGACACGATCATATCAGACAGAGGTACACAGTTTGTCTCAGCCTTCTGGGACAAACTCTGTAAACAGCTCTGAATCGTCCCCCATCTATCTACGGCTTTTCACCTAGAGACTGACGGCCAGACTAAGAACGTGAACGCTGTAATAGAACAAGTCCTACAAGCGTACACAAACTACTAGCAGGACGACTAGGTAAAATAGTTGGCTACGGCACAGTTTAAAGCTAATAACACAACATCTAAATCAACGCAAGTATCCCCGTTCTTAGCAAACCACAGATACCACCCCCGAATGGGATTTAAACCACCTTTAAATACCCCCTGACTAACTTATTAATCTGTACAAGTAACAGACGCGAACAGACTTATTAACAAGATCTAAAACATATCCAAATACGTTTATAAAAAGCTTACATAGGCTTAAGCTCTTTAACAAGAGTACGCGAACTAATCCTAAACCCCCGCCCCTGCGTATGCAGCTGGCGAGAAGGTCTGGCTAGACGCCAGAAATATCCGAACAAACCGACAATCAAAGAAACTTGATTAGAAGAACCTCGGCCCCTTTACAGTAGCCTATATGGTCTCATCGCACGCTTACTGATTGATCCTACCTGACAGCATGAAGATACACCCTGTGTTCCACGTATCGTTGCTGCGCCGAGCAGCCCCCGAATCCGACTATCTACCTGGACAGCTGAACCCGCCACCTGAACCCGTCATTATAAACAACAAACTAGAATACGTCGTAGAAGACGTTAAACAGATCTGGTTCAACAAGAAGAAACGTACCTACAAATACCTTACGAAATGGACTGGATACGACGAACTGTCGTGGGAACCCGCAGAAGCCCTGCGAGAGAACTCTGCGGTAACCCGATTCCACGCCCGATACCCATCCGAACCGAACCCGTACCCCGACGAAGACGACCCGATGCCGGAACCACCAATGTGAAGGATTCCCTTCCTAATAAGAGGGGGGGTACTGTCACGGTATCCTCCCCGGATCCCAGACATAACCGTATCGGACGCGTACCGGAGTATTATCAGTGCACGTCCGACACGAACACGACACGACACGGACATGAACTTAAGCACGAACCGCCTTAACACTAACTAAACCTAGAACAGGCTCAATTCATACCCAAAGCGCTTAGACTTCTAAGCTGAGTATTTAATTGCTAATTTCCTCCTGAACTTTCCTGTTCCTCACACAACGTCTTGTACCTACCATGATACCTCACGTAGTAATTGAACTAGACCTCCGCGAAGCTCTATAACCTTACTCGTGCATAATCGTGACAAGTAGCTTTTTTATAAAGTAAGCACTTTTTAAAAAGCTTTTTAGCTTACTTTAATAGCTTAAAGTTATATAAGTACTAAGCTTATTAAATTAAATTTAAAAGCTATTTTTAGCTAAAGTTTTAACATAATATAATATTATAATTATATATAAGTAAGGTTATAAAGCTTTATAAAGGTCTAGTTTAATTACTATGTAAAGTATTATAGTAAGTATAAGATGTTATATAAGAAATAAAAAAGTTTAAAAAAAAATTAGTAATTAAATACTTAGCTTAGAAGTCTAAGCACTTTAAGTATAAATTAAGCCTATTTTAAGTTTAGTTAGTGTTAAAGCAGTTTATGCTTAAGTTTATGTCTATGTTGTGTTGTGTTTGTGTTAGACATGCACTAATAATACTCTAGTACGCATCTAATACAGTTATGTCTGGGATCCGGGGAGGATACTGTGACATCTAGGGACGTCGCGATCGCCCTCATGTCTGCAGCTCAACCAGCAGTTGTCTGAGGACTCTGAGGATCTAGGAGCTGTCTCAGACTAGCTCTGTCAGGGATCCTGCAAAATTCTAGGGGATTTAGTCTACTAGTTGTCAAGTTCTAGTCAGGAGGGCGATACTGTTAATCTAAAATCAGGGTATGGATAGGTCAAAGTTCTGCGCGCGTTTAGATTTTGCTCTGCTAATAATAGTCAGAATCTAGTAAAAAATATACTATTTTATAGCTACAGCTTGTCTCTACATTCTATTAAATTCTAAGCCTATTCAGACATATAGTAGTAGAGATATTGTAAATCTAATTCTATTGTGATGCTCTTAAAATAGGCTTATTCATAGAAAAAATCACAAAAGTCCCTCAGACAGCTGAGGAGAGAAACGCTACTGACAGGGGTCAGAAACCGCTAACCCCTAGGCCATACTCTATTTGGAGTAGCAATATGCATGGTGGTTTGTGCGTCCTCGGTTCTCTCCTCACCACGTCTGAGCTAGCTGAGATAACCTGCCACCTGAGTCAAACGATTACGATGAGGAGTCTGCTTTTCATATCTCTTCTCGACCCCTAAACACCTCGTGTGAAGCCTACTATCATTCAAGGTGTCCATGCGATATTAATTATGAGCTTAGTTGAACCAGACGAGCCGGCAAAAAGGGTCGAAAGCGGTCGGCACCGCAAGGCTCTCAGCCTTGGACATGCTTTCCTACTCAAGATCCTCGGGAGCAGAATATTTGCTCCTTGGAAGGGTCAGCCAACTGGTGCACCACAAACTGTGAATGAGCCGGAGTGTGATCTTTTTCCCGCGCGGCGTTCTCGAATCTTGGAGTGTGCATCTCACTCTTTCTGGGGTGAAAATGTGGGGCTAACGAACGCTTCAGTAAAATGAAAACGCTGGAGGAGAAGAAGAAAGAGTAAGTGACCGTACATATTAGCAGGCTTCATTATATGTTTAACTAGTGCTAGAATGGAGCGTTTGCGCGATGACATCAAAGGTCTTCAAAGGTAGGCTTTGATAGATTCAAGTGGCCCGTCACGCAGCTCATTCTCGAAGGAACATAAGAGGCGAAACCCGAGACTTCTGCAAACTTCAATGCACCACATTGGTGGCAAGATTCCACGCTTCTCTTCCTCTCGAGTTACGGTACATGGTGTACGACTATTTAATTTCGGATTTTCGATCCGAAATTGGAGTAAAAGAGAACGACGCGCTGTATTACCGCCATGAAAAATTCAACAAAGTTGCTTGGGGTGACCCTTGGGGCTTCATCTTCCGTCCCAATTGGGTGGGTCAGGACGTTGCCAAAGAAGCCGCCTCGTACTTCTATTCAACTACACTTCTCCGGCTCTACTACACCACCCAGATAGAGCATTTTCTGATCAATCGGTATGATATATTTTTCTTAGGCCTCGATCCAAAGGCCGTGATTCGCAGGCTGGAGATCTATATCCACTACAACAGGAAGGCGAAAGACGGTTACCATAGCTCTGGCGCGATGAACCTCTATGTCGAAGATGAGATATCGGAGCTTCGAACGGAACAGCTGAAGAGTCTCGAAGCGCTGCTTGAAGTCACTCATGTCAAGGGATTCAGGTTGCTTCTCCTTGTGAAGGCCCTTCGATGGGATATCAATTCTCGTATCAACGCGCTCCACTTAATCGAGGCAGTGGCGCCAACCCTATTTCGATTAAAAGATGCCGGAGTAGAGATTTCAATGATGCAGGCCTACGGACAACCGTCGGATACTGAGGACTGCTTTGCAGGGTGGCTTAATGGGACGCAGTTGGACTTTGAGAGAAGGATGTCTGAGAGACGAGGTGAGATCCCCTACTACTGTGAAGACTGCCATGGTCTCAAGAGTCTCGTGGGTTGTGGCTGCGATATGAGATAGACCTAAAGTGGTGGGATGGGTCTCACAGGCCGCATTGGTCAAGACCTCTTCTATCTCTTTCCTTAGTTGCCCTACGCGGAGATTTACCGGGAGAGAAAATAGTGGCTAACTACCATTGCAACATAGATGAACTAAGCCCAAAGCCGTTGACAGTAGATGACGTCCTACAAGACTCTACCGCGATTCGGTAGTCCCTCCATTGTCGCTTCTTCGGCTCAAACCATACAAAGAACGTCTCGCAGTGGTCTAGTAAAGGACGCGGGGCTAGATTAAACATGGGTTTCTTGTCACTATTCTTTCTTCCTGCATAGGCTAGCTATCGCTACTATCGTACGCGAAATTCACTCTATGCCTTGCCTACCTCTTTGCTTACTCGCAAAGTATTCCGAGTCTTCATCATCAGCCTAACCCGTCCAAACTGGCGGTCCAGGGGGAATGTAGCCCTTCAACCAATATCCTTGAGTCCAAAGAGGTGCCCAAATTCCCTCGTCAAAGTCGTCATACGCCCCAGGAAATTTGACAGTTGGGCTAGGCGTTCCTATGGGATCTTCAGTTTTCGCGCAGGCTAACTTCTCACGGTACTTTCAACTCACCACCACCGTTTCCTTTGATATCTAGCTGCGCACATGAAACAAAGAAGTTGGTCTCCTTTATTTCGGTTCTTAAGAATAAATGCTCGATGCGCAGTAAGTATTTCCCTGGTGGAGTTGTTTTTGGAATCGTAACGTTCATCTAGGTGCCTATTAGCAATCTGCAGGCACCGAATGAAAAAGGGACAAATTAGGAAATCGAAGAACGCGTTACCGAATGAGGCTCTACGTCGGCCAGCCACCCTGCTTTGGTATTAGTATTCCAACCCAGTTCTCCGATCTTGAACCAATCCCCGTTCCCATCCCAGGTCCTCAAGTCAACGCCGTCCGGAGCCTTTGCCAGATAGAACATGCCTGGCCCGCCGTGTGTTATCTGGTTTGATGGGCTGCTCCACACACCAGCAGATAGTTCATCACCTGCATTTACAACCAAGATTTCAGAGCTCAAAGACCCTTTTTCGGCATTGACGCCGCATCGGATAGCTGTATCGTAAACGTCGAACATTGGGAAATACGCATAGTCACCCTGCTCCGCCGACATCCATGTAGGATTCGCAGGTTTGCTAGATGGCTATGAGACGGAGAAGTATGGCTCATGGGTGGGTTCGATTTACCGGATGTACTGCCAATTTTTTGATTCAATGCCATTTATGGTCTTGAGTCTACTAAAGGCATCTGTAAAACAATGACAATTTAAGTCACAGATGCGAAAATAAGAGAGAAGGTACTAACAGTGCGCCGATATCCCATGAAGTTGGAAAAGACCAGCCAGGGTAAACCCGATATTCTTCATTCTGATGTAATTATTGACACTAGAAAGAGCAGAGACACTCGGCTCCCTAGTAGTATTTGTAGCCCACCTGCTGTCATATATATGGCGTCACTCAATGGTGAATCATGTAACCCACTCGTGCTTGATGCTTTCTCGACGCAACCATTGATGCAGAGGACGCCACTGCGACAATATTATATAGTGTTTGGCATCTAGCGCATGGCATCGTCTCCTCTCGAACGCAATAATGTAGATGATGTGCACGTATTAACGCGGTGTCTCGCGTCAACCCCTATCTAATTTCCACCTATTGAAAATTTTCTGGATATTATACTGGTGTAGCAGATTCCTCTTACGGTTCCGCAAAGGCTGACTTCTGCTTGATATCCCGAACATAGACTGCATGTACGCAATGCCATCGCATCACAAGCGAGCTTAATGTCCGGCTATAATATCTCCGAGTCTGCCTCGCGCCAATGTTCAGACTGCACACCTGATGATCTCCGCTTTCTTAAGTCTAGATAGCGAGCGCTCCTCACGTTTTTAAGAACAGCCTGATTCCGGATACGAGGTGAGCTACTTAGGGGAAGAAGAAGGCCATTAAAAAATAATTTAGACGCTGCAACCTCAACATTAATCCTGCTAGCAGTGCGAAAGCTCAACGCTAGCGTTTGCAGTGTATAACAATCTGCGTATGTACTTTATACGGGCGGTAAATCAAATTAGTACCTGGTAGAAGCTAGCTTTAATAGAGAAAGGTCACGAGGCAGGCATCCTTTCCAGCCTACAGATTCCTCATAAGCTTTGAGATCCTCTATAAAGAGCCATAAACTTATTCTCGCGGAGGCCTCTTCACTCGGGTTAGACGATATGAAACCATCAAGCGGTTCTTCGCTTTTTTTTGGTCTATTTTTCTTCCCGAGGTTGGCGAGTGCAGTCACGTTAAACGTGACAAGCATTGACCAGCGGAACTGCCCCTTTGCAGTTAAAGCCTCCCCACTATCGGACGGCTCGGGCCTCATCATCACTTATGACACGAAGAATACTGCGCTCGCCTCCATTGGCCTGGGTGTGCCAGCGAAAGAAAACAGAAAATTGTGCTATATCAGCGTGTATTTCGATGTTGCCCCAAACCGGAGGGTGACTTTTGAGAGCCTCGAAACAAAAGCCGCGGTGAAGCTCGACAAAGGCATTGAGGCCTATATCAGTGCGGATTTTATTTGGCCTTACTTCACTGGATGGGTGAGCGAATGCTCTGTCTCCCCTACCGAGTCATGCGTTCGGCTACAACCACCCCCCCTCGAAAAACAGACAAGAGGAGAACATGCAACTAATGTGGCCACAGGCGCACTTGAACAAAACAACAATTTCTGGCCCAAGAGCCGACACCCTCAAAACCAGATTCACAGACTCCCCAAAATACCAATCATATTGTAGATTCAGCGGCCCATCAGTTGATAACAACACCGACCCTATCGGCAGCGGAGTCCACATCCGAACCCATTTCAATCTTACGCGGCTCCTTGATGCTAGTGCTTCTGCAACGGGCGAGCTCGGTAAAAATACGACAGTGACCCAGCAAGTAAACTTCAGCTACTCGGAGCCCTGTGAGATATATTCCCAGAATCATGAGTACCAGTTTTGCTGGATCGATCGGCAGGATAATTATCTGTGTAGGTGTAATTCAACGGATGTTAGAGGGCCGAAAGTTGAGGATAGGTTTGGCCCGTGCTCTACGTGGGTTAGGTTTCCGCCAGACCCGCCAACATGATTCTAGACATGGTGATGAGATGAAAGAAGAAGATAAGCATGGAGTACTTGAGTCCTAAGTTCAAAATAGTACATCCTAGGTCAATTCTATTCTTGGCTATCCACGTAATCTTTGCCAGCTTCGTACGGGGATGTAATATGGAGGAAGGCTAGAAGCAGTGAAACATCATTTCTAACAACACGTTCATTGAGGAAAAATAAAGGGATCACATCAAAGGTTCAAAGGCATGTGGCTGGGTATGAATATCTCCATATGGAAGGTACCGTTGCGTTCTTGGGAGCCTCAGAATACATTTTGCTCAAAGTGCACTGCGGATATGCAACAAGGGTACCCTAGTTGTCTTGGCATCCGGACCTGTACATTACCGACACGCGTTTCACCTTCCTTATCCAGCTATTAGCTACAATGGCTGCGAAACTTGCCATTACTTTAATACATACTAACTCCATTCAGGGCGTCTCCACGCCGGAGATCAGCGGCTCTGCCGGGTCCCATCAGCGTTACCCAAAAGCTACAACGATACACGGCGTCATTCATGAGGGCCGACCCCCCACCGCAACTCTCCGCCAATGGACTGTGGCGATAACTCATGGTTTCACAATACACCCGGTGACGTAACCGGGCGAGAACCTAGTCAACCTAATATCGACGCTCATGCACCGTCTTTGTGATGTACCAGACACACGGTTCGCTGATAACTGATCGTCCAATTAAACCCTGGACAAGATTCAGAAACCCCGAGGACTTGCCTGATTCAGATCGTCAACATCCTACATCCAGGAAACTTTATGTCTGACGCCATTCAATTGAGAGAGGAATCTTTAGGAGCTTAACGGGTCATTTCCAGCATAAAGATGAGGAGGTGCGCCAGGCATGAGGCATCACTTTGCATCTACTTTCACCAAGGCCAGGCTTCACAATGGTTCCTCTTAGACGCTTTGCTGCATTCTTAGCATGTGCATCCATAGCTGTGGCACGTAAGGCTACGCTTGAGGAACGACAGATCCCGAAAGATTCTACTGGTGTGATGACAATATCGTCTCCCTCGGGTGCCCAGATTCGCTTCAAGCAGCCTGGCAAGGCCGGCGTCTGCGAGACAATGGAGGGAGTCGATGACTATGCAGGTTACATCAGCTTAAACGAGGAGACTAATATGTTCTTCTGGTTCTTTGAAGCTCGAGAAAATCCTAGCAAGAAGCCAGTACATTTGTCTTAGAAATTTGCAGCGCAAAAACGCTAACCGGGTTCCAGTTAACCTTGTGGCTGAACGGAGGCCCAGGAAGTGATTCACTGATTGGATTATTCCAAGGTAACCTGAACTATCCTCTGTGTTTGTAACGAAAGACTAACAATGACAGAACATGGACCTTGCAACGTAACGGAAGATCTCAAGACCCAATGGAACCCGTATTCCTGGAACAATGCATCTAATATGCTCTATTTGTCTCAGCCTGTAGGCGTTGGATTTTCGTATGAAACTACCTACACCGACTCATCCGGGCGTTACTCGTTAGTCAATCCCGACCGGGCGAATACGACTGGTGCCGCTGCCATTGGCGCGTGGGAAATCTTGCAGGCATTCTTAGAGTTGTCCCCTCAACTGGATCCTGATATCCAAAACTACACATTCAACCTCTGGACTGAGAGGTGGGTGATAAGATCTTGGCATAGATAGCCGCGTGTCATGCTGACAGCAGCACTAGTTATGGGGGCCATTACGGGCCTGGCTTTTACAACTACTTTTATCAGCAGAACGAAGCAATTCTTAATGGATCTGTAGATGGCTTCCCTTTGTCCATGGGTGCGTTGGGCATAATCAATGGCATAATTGACGAAGGTACTTGATGTACTTTCCAACATCATCCTTGTTTCTGCTGACATATCTTAGGCATCCAGGCACCATACTATCCCGAATTTGCAGTTAACAACACATACGGGATCAAAGCCGTCAATGACACCATTTATACATTTATGAAGCAATCTTATTACATGCCCGACGCCTGCAGGGACCAGATTAAGTACTGCACAGACTCCGACCGCACGACTGAAGACGGCTACCTTACCTGCTCGCAAGCAACTAGCGTGTGCCGAAACCTCGTTGAGGGGCCGTATTACGCATTTGGGGGGAGAGGTGTTTACGACATTAGGCATCCCTACGACGACCCGACTCCGCCTGATTATTTCGTAGACTTTCTCAACCTTGCAAGCACACAGGAAGCCCTCGGTGTCAATATCAACTACACGTCGACCAACGCTCGCAATGTCTCTCGTGGGTTTAGGCAAACCGGCGACTTTGTTTTTCCTAACTTCAAAGAGGATTTAGAAGAGATTCTCGGGTACGGTGTTCGCGTAGCACTCGTATACGGAGATGCAGATTACATATGCAACTGGTTCGGTGGCGAGGCTGTCTCTCTCGCAGTCAACTACAGCCACGCCGAGGAATTCCGTGCAGCGGGGTACATGCCCTTCATACTTGATGGTGTGGAGTATGGAGAGGTCCGGGAATATGGAAACTTCTCGTTCACGCGTATCTACGAGGCCGGTCACGAAATCCCGTATTACCAGCCTGCGGCGAGCTTAGCGATCTTCGAGAGGATATTGGATAATCTTGTTATTGCAGATGGAACTCAGATTGTCACGGGAGATTATGCCACGAATGGATCTGCAAAGGCGACACATACGGAGCCTTTTGTGCCTTTGCCGCCAACGAGTATACCGAGCTCGACGGCAAGTGTATGAGGATATAAGGCCTGCTGTAATACCTTAGATGTATCCGTCAATAATAACGTTTAATGATACCCATTATCGCAACCTGAATGCACTAACCCTCGAAAACTACGCGTAAACATGGGCACCAACTTCCCCAGGGGCTCCTTGCTGGAAGGAGAAGACACGTGACCGGAAATTGGGCTGAGTGCGATCCTTGTGTGTGGGCTTTCCAACTGCCTTCTCTCTTCATCTCTCCGAACTTCAAATTCGAACCCCCATACTGGAAAAAATTCTATCCTCCAATAATTTCGATGCTGCTCAACTGTTTTGTACGAATTGCCATAGCTTTCATCGTGACACCTACTGCTCTACTGACACACCTTTGGACTTAGAGATCTTGAAAGTTGATCTTAAAAACTGTGAAGTTTTTAGAGTAGGAGGATCACAGGAATCCTGAGGGACTGAGTTGATTGCTAGAGGAGTGTACCTAGGGTCTATATATGCAAGAAAGGGGTAAGTCTTGGCAACATGTAACTATCGCGCGAAGCATGCGTGACTACTGCAAACACAAACTCTGTGTGGACCCCTGGCAAGGATCTCCCGCATGAAATCTGTGGTATATGCTTAATTTTCCTAGTCACCTTACCTTTTCCCCCCAGTCCCTTCTCTAGGTGCTTTAACTTGGCATGCTTCCATTCTTTGTCCTTTGCAAAAGCCCGCCGCAAGCTTTTGAACACTGTGAATGACGCTGCGAGAATGGAATTGTTTCGCTATAAGAGATACCTAATACTCTTTCCATCTCATTACTTCTCTGATCCTTTCGACTGCAACATACTCACCTAAATTTCTCAGAACACTTATTACACTCCTGAAAACAACTTGGAATTCTCAAAGCATCTCCTGATGCTTCCGGTCGCTGTTCCTGCGGTGTGTAACACCCTCATCGGGCCTACGGATTCCCTTCCTATGAAATACAACCTTCATTAGGTCATTCTCAGTCAAAGCTTACTATATCTCGAAAAGCGGACTGTTCGATATCGTTCGGAATTCCGAGTAAGTACAACCAATACGACGGCCAGAATTCAACAAGGCTCAGTGAATGGACTTCTTTTCAAAGCATCGAAGTGGTAATAAAGAAAAAAAAAACATCTGGGGAGAATTTCAAATCTAAATGAGGGGTCTGACGATAAGATTTTATTAACTAAATCTTGGCAGTACAAAGTTGGACACGCTCGGGTATGAGACGACATCATTTGAAGTGTCCCAGGGTACGTAGTACGTACCAAGTGCGTATCCCAAATGCAAACTAAGATGCGCAAATTTTCGTAATGAATTAAATTCCTGCTTGGAAAATTGCTTCTAAATTTAGTGGTAGAAATTACTAAAAGTCGATTGATCTGAAAAAGGAGCATGAATTCTCGGTTTTTCCGTAGCGATTCCCCGAATGTATAGAATACCGTCCTATCTATTTCTAGCCTTTTTTTTAAAAAAAAAAAAAAATTGTGGTAGCACGACCTTATCTTTAACGGCCTTGGTATGTAAGCGTTGATGAATGCGGTTCAATCTACCTAAGTCGTCTCTCAATACCTAATTGTCTGCTCGCCTTTCTCTATATATGCCCTCTATCAGCTCCATTAGATCCATCTAGTCTCACCTTGCGATAGATACAATATCAATTTTATAACGACGATGTACGGCCTTAATATGCTTTGCGATAGATATCTACACGCATCTAGTTCTCGTGCTGGATGCTTCCTCCGTTTCAGTATCTCTACCGTCACGAGAGCGAAGGGGTCCTCCGTCATTATTACAGCTCCATGGATTTCTGAATATACTGTCTCATCCTCCACTTGAAGATGTTGGCCCCATGTGTCAGAGGATGATTGAAGCTTGGTCCTAGCGAACTTTCCACATAGTTTCCAAAACGCCGGTTTATGAAAGCGATTTGACCAACATATACGAGGCACCTCCATGCACTGCTCTGGTGTCAGCAACAACTGCGGGTTCTAGACCAACGTACCGGATGCGGGCCAGCTCAATGGAGATATACTACTCGCTTACTCTACCTGCCACTGGTGATGAATTTGCAGTTCGAAGCATCCGGGGTTCACAAACATTCCAGCTGCTCCAAAAATGAATACTACAGCCATTATGTCTAGAAACACTGTCATCAGACTACCTATCTACTATTTCGTCAAGGTTGTCACTGTTGAAACATTTATCGGCATTGGAAGCAAGGCGAGATACGCAACCTAAAGCGTCTGGAACATCTTAACTACACTTCCGCCTCAGCAAATCCTCACCGTGGGCCAGATAGTGTCGGATGTCGACAATCTGAAGCAGCTCTGCTAGCCACAACGGACACAAGAGGTGCAGCTACGTCTTTGACTCAAATTTCCGAGTCCACGACTCCGCCACCGCAAGGGTAGAAGCATACAACTAAGGCCGTACCACTTGTTTCTTGGAATTTGGTATTGTCATCCACCAAGACAGATATCACCCAATTTCTGCAATTCCGCTTACAGGGATCGTTAAGCAGAACGACGTGTTCACCGATTATGAAGGGAGCATGAACTCTAAGATAGAATCTGTCGCAGCTCTCTCGATGGATTCGTGGTATGTAGATGCCGTCGGCTGGGTTGACGTTAAATACTGTGGCAACGAGCACGTCGTTTTCCACAGCAAGTTGTATGAAGCCTTAGAGAACAGAGAAAATGAAGTATGAAAGGATTAAAATACTAGGTAGAGAACATCAGCTGCCTGCAGCATTCAAGGAAGGAAAGTAGCATATAGGTCACGTGAACACTACCCATCCATCTTCCCGAGTGCCTAGTAATGCGAGTTCTATCTTGGCTATTTCTGGACTCCGAATAAGGGTGCCAATGATGAAGAGTATATTCGTATAGCCAAGTGGAGATTGCTTCTTGAACCTTGTCACGACTCTAGGTTTCAAGATTGGCTAGCGCGGGGCCTCGTTTCGCATGTTTCTCAGCTTCAGGCAGATGTCGATGTCACAACAGCAGCTCCCGAGCAACACTCCCATCGTTCGCTCTGATAGACATGGCTTTGTCAATTAAAAGTTCCACTCCATATATACTTGCCCTTCCTGTCGAGTTACTGCAACGCATCGCTTGCCATTGCTCTTGCTCAGAGATTCTCAATCTCATCCTCGTTAATCGTCAATTTCACTCAGCCTGTAACGACCGCCACGTGTTCAGATATATCGCAGAGAACACCCATCTCAGTAATGAAACATCCTTTGAAGCTTGGGACTCATCCCATCTCTTGAGCAATGGCTCTCTTTCCGACACGATACGAGTTGCCTCTGCTGTCGAGAAAGTAGTCAAGTATGTCGAGAATTCAGAGTCGGATGTCCTCGCGGAAGATGACCTAGAATCTGGTACATATCACAATCTCTGTAATTGGCTGCCCCACCTGGTTGCTCTGCGCCATCCTGTTTGCAATGGGGTCAGGACTCACTATCTCCTGCAACAATTTCTAATGCTCGGACAATTTGGACCTAAACCAGAGCTTTTACAAGGGGACATTTCTCTCGAACAATCTAACCCTAGCTCTGGACGATCTGACTTTGAATATGTGAGCATAGGATTCTGCCTTGCGACAGTAGCTCTGAGAGAACACGGAAGAACCGCAGAAGGATATTCCCCAGTTTGGCAATTCGCAAGCGCATTGTCCTGTGACACGCGATATGTCGCTTCGGAGCTTGCAAAAAGGATGTCAAGATTCATCGAGGACTACCCTGGTCTCAATTCAGCCCGTGCGGCGTCATTAGTTGTCGCCATGATGTGCGCGATTATGCAACTTCCGCTCGATAGCAAAATCGCTCCACTGCCATCTCCGAGCAGGATTCCGTTTCAGACCTTTATGGACATTCCATTGCCTCTCCGGAACACCGGCGAAGACTTCACCAAATGCCACATCAACAAGATGACATCGGCCAATTTCCTCACCGGAGACTGGATCGGCTATTACAATGACCTTCGCGGCTGGGGAAGAAGAGAGCGATTCTACTTGGACCCCCCCATGCGGCGTATACGCCTCATTGCTCGCCCAGTCTCCTTGTCAGAAAAATCGTCTCCAAACGATAAGACTATCATTGATGGTGTTTCTGGAGGTGTCGATGGATTCCACACGTTCAGCCTTAGTGGAATGGTGTCTGCTAATGGGGATGTTAAACTGCGAAAGACTTACATTCACCAAGGATGGAGCTGGATGTGGTGGGGTGTTGTTACGCCTTTTGGGATTGTTGGTGCTTGGGGTAGGGAACATGAGGGGAGGTTTGGTGGCCATTTTTGGATCTGGAAGAACGAGTGGTGTGAGTCTCTTACAGAGCAAGCTACCCAAGTACGTGGTATCTAGTTTATGCACTTGCGCTGTACGCAACGTCCACACTCCACTTTCACCTCCCAGCTGTCAATTTAATTTCCACCTCAGTCTAAAAGACACGCCATATCTGAACATGAGTCGACTTTTCGAATTTATATAAGGAGGTTATGAGACTTGGCAGGAGTAGTTCTGCAGATTCAAACAAACTGTGAAGAAGAAAAAGCCTCGCTAGTGGTCGTAAAAATAGATAACTCGGAAGTTGAGACTCCTCCAATTTGTGCAGCATCGCTACCCTAGTGGACTCTGTTTTTGCGGTGTGGCTTGGTGTTCTTCAAGATCTGAACTGCAAGGTCTGGCCGTGGGATCCTTGAATTCTGGGTTTCACGGGATGGTGTGCACACGCCGACTTCAAGAGAAATATCGCGCATTTTGCTAGACAGGTAGACAGAAGGAACGAGTTAAAGAGGATGTGTGAGCTCTTAGATATTTGAGTGCTTCATTTCCGACACATGGTAACGTTATAGGTGAACTTAAGATACACCATCGATATCCCAATGCCATTTATCCCCCCTGAACTTGTGGCAGATTTCTTCCGTCGGCCAGTATCTACTCGCTGTTCCTGATGACCCTCTTGAAACCCTGCTTCGCTACCTGGGCTTGAGCAGCGGCAATCGTAGCATCTGCATTAGGATCGACAAAGTTGCATCCATTCTTTCCGTTCTGAAACTGCGCTGCCTCCGCGGAGCAGACACCGACACCAGAGGCATCGGCGCAGCAGCCTGAGCCGCAATCGGCATTAGCAACGCAGCCGCCCGTGATAAACTGGGAGCCGTCGCCCGCGCCGACGTTTTTGGCACCGGCGTTGTTGGGTGTAATGGCAACCGCAATGGCAGCGACTGAGAGAGCATTGGTAAATACTCGATGCGGACGTAGATGAATACTTACAAGCAAAGAAAGCGGCAACTGTAATGCGGACCATCTTGAATGAATGTTTCGGTTTCCGGCAACAGGAGTGTAGCTTTGGAAAATAATTACAGTGAAGATAATACGAATGAACGACACCGGGTCGGTATGCAGTCACAGACGCAAATGAATGGAATAAGAAGTTATATCAAAAGGTTCAGATGTGCTTGGTCAACAGCAACTACATGCGGAAGCAAGGAATCTTTTATGCCTGAGGTCTTTGCCTTGACATCTGCTTTCGCCCGCATCCTTCATTTTCTGACAGTGTGATCGTCCCCACGTCACTCGTGAGATCGCGCTCCCCAAGATCGAGTCCACGGCACTGCGAGTTGCAGACTGGGGGGATCTTAAGTAATATCTTGTCTCATTATAAGCTTGATATTCAGGCACAATGACATGGCGCAATGCGTGTAATGCGGGTGACCGACGGTGTCCAATCCGGAGTGGACATGGTGGCTTGCATTATCCATGCGCAGATGTTGCGGCTTGCGTCTCGGAATTTTCGAACAGCCTCAGGCCAGATGTTCGAGGTTGTTAGGGAGCAGTGAGCAGTTCGAGACGTATCTTTAGGCCCTGTAAGGTCGCCTTGGGGCTATACATGATGCCGATCATCATCTTGAAGTTGGAGTGGTCGTTAACGTTAAGAGCCATATTTGAAGTTACATATCAACACAAGCATTTCAGGTAAGCACGCTGTGAACCTTCTCGCTACTCTCGCCACTGCTCTCCGTCTACTACTCACATAACGCTGCGCGTATTGGGAACTTCGCAGCAAGGACTGATCAATTGATGCTAGACCTGCGGGGGCGAGGTGGGAGTTGTAGATCGAGTTTCGACATTACGGATTCAAGGTGACGGATTCAAGGTGCTTGAGCTGACAGGCAACTGAGAGCAGGTAGGCTCATAAAGGGCACGTAGGAACAACTAATGCTTTGGATCAACCTTGGAAGAAGGTTAGGACTTTGAAGGACGCTGGAGGGGTGGGTAGCGGGTCACGTGTGCGGGGTAACATCCCCATGCCTTGGCAAGTACCTTAGTACTATTCAAGAAGGCGGGGCTTGAATAACGCTATGGTACGCTGACGACTGATACCTCATCTTCGATGTAACCTCGAAGATGCACCTTGGTGGGACAACATGTGCTGATGGTCGGGTACTTTGTTCCCGGAACTGTACATAAGAAATGGGTGCAGTTACTTCGTGCCTAGGGATCACGAGGGACAAGACTGAATTCTGCCCCTTCTTAGTGAGCATGGTACTCGGAACCTGGACTGCAATTGCTTTCACTCTGTCTTTTGCGCCATGTGTCTTCGCACAGGTGGACTACTCAGAGTTCGTCAATCCCTTCATTGGCTCTGAAGGAGCGATTCCTGGATATTCCTGTGAGTTTCAGCAAGTGCCAGGCTGTAACAGTGGCTAACAGCCTACGGATGGCGGCGGGGATGTCTTTGTCGGTGGTGCAGTGCCTTTTGGGATGGTAAAAGTCGGCCTTGATACCTATGAATTACCTGTAAACCAAAGCGCACTTAATGGAGGATGGACCCCGCAAGGAAGGGTGACCGGTATCAGTCTGCTTCATGAATCAGGGACAGGTGGTGGACCGAAATATGGCTACCCAGCACAAATGCCCTTGACCTCTATCTCACCTCCCGTGAACTTGCTAGACAATCTGACATACTGGCAAACCCGAGTATGCCTTGCGTAAACCAAACAAGGAAGCTATTAACTAAGTCACAGGATGGCAAAGATGCGGCAAGCGTAGGGTACTTCCGAACCCGCTTTGAATCCGGCGTAACTATCGAGCTCTCTGCAACTCGCCACGCGGGGTTGATGCATTATAGCTTCCCATCTTCTCAGAAGAATATTCTTGTAGACTTCTCACACTACCTTCCTTACCCGACGCGTGCATGGGATTCGCAATTCTATGCGGGCGGAGAGATAGATATTCAGCCAAACGGCAGTATTTATACGGGTTATACAAGTATTGCAAATGGGTGGAACTTAGGTTCTCCAGTGACTGTGTATGTCTGCGGAGAGTTCGATTCCCCGCCGGATAGAGCGAGAACCTTCAGTGGTAGGAACACGTTTCCAGTGGGTCGCCATTTCCGATCATTTAATAATGAGACGACGCCCGAGCCTACTTTTCATGGATTTTCAGCGCGTTCAGGCCCATTGAGTGACCGAGTTGGAGCTGTTTTCTCCTGGAACGGTACCAGCAGTTCCGACCATGTCAAATCGCGAGTGGGAGTGTCGTTCATTTCGGTATCGAAAGCCTGTGACTACAAAAACCAGGAGCTTTCGTCATGGGATATCAACCAAACGGCCCAAGCTGCTCGCGACGAATGGAATCGAGATGTGTTCTCAAAAATCCAGGTCAACACATCACCTTCGGCTAATCAGACTCGCCTTGCGCTCCTGTACTCCTCTCTTTATTTCATGCACCTCATCCCGAGCGAGCGCATAGGCGAGAACCCGCTCTGGGAATCTGACGAGCCGTATTGGGACGACTTCTACACTATGTGGGACCTCTTCCGCAACCAAGTCAGCTTATGGCACCTCATCCAACCCGCGTACTACGAGAGCATGATCCGATCTCTGATTGACATGTTCAAACACGAAGGATTCATGCCAGATGGGCGAAGTGGGAACTATAATGGGCTTTTCCAGGGAGGATCAAACGCGGATAACGTGCTTGCGGATGCGTACGTCAAAGGCCTTCGTGGGAAGATTAATTGGACTGATGGTTATGCTGCGGTCAAGAGAGATGCAGAAGTGCTCCCTTTCTGGGACTCCAACCCTGTCGACCCCCAAGGCTCTCTGAAAGAAGGGCGCTCGGCGTTGGACGACTGGATTCCATTGGGGTACATCTCAGCAGATCGAAATACCCGCTGTGTGTCTAAGACGGTAGAGTACTCGCTGAATGACTTTGCCGTGAGCCAGATCGCGAAAGGAGAGGAGCCTGGCGACCAGGAGCTGTACTTGCGGAGATCCGCCGGATGGCAATTGATATGGGACCCTGATGCTAGTAGCCGAAATTTCACTGGGTTCGTGATGCCAAGGTTTGCAAATGGGACGTTTGACAAGACCTACGATATCACGAATTGCGGAGAATGTAATTGGGGGGATCACAGTTATGAGGGTACTGTGTTTGGTAAGCCCATGGCAACTGAAAGTTAAATTGCAGGCTTACAACCTATAGAATACTCATTCGTGATCCCGCATGACGTCGAAACAATGATTCAGCTTATGGGAGGACCCCAGCATTTCGAGCAACGTCTCGACTATATCTTTCAACCTAACACGTCCGGCGTTGACCTCGGGGTAAACGGTCTCGGCATTACAACCATCAACAACGTTGCCAATGAACCCGACTTCGGGACTCCCTATCTGTACAATTACCTCAACAAGCAGTATAAGAGTGTTGGGAGATCGCGCCAGCTCGCTAACGACTTCTACTTCAATACGTCTAATGGAATCCCGGGAAATTCTGATGCCGGCGCGTTGAACTGTTGGCTCGTTTGGCAGATGTTAGGGTTGTACCCGGTTGTAACTACTCCAGTGTATCTTCTCGAAAGCCCTTGGTTTGATGATATAAATATCACTGTCAATAATAACCGAACATTACGGATACGAGCTGAGGGCCTAGATGATGGGGATAGTCGTCAAGGCTACTACGTTCAGAGCGTAAGCATTAATGGGGAGATGTGGAATAAGAATTGGTTTGAACACGATGATGGCGATATTATGAGCGAAGGAGGAGAGATTTTCTTCCGTCTTGGCACGGACCAAAAAGTGTGGGAAACTGGAGGGGTCCCCCCTAGTCCTGGGCATATTGTGTTGGAGAACGATAGGCGGTAACTCGGAAATCTAAGCACGTCAAGTCTTTGTCGTAACACCTACGGTTGGACTACTTGCTGAAGTCCAAATAGGTAATTGCTCATGGCTGCTATCCCCCAAAGGGAAACTCTGGACAACCGCTGAACGACCTAGCGCTCTGTTGAAGAGGGAGGCTGAAAATTCTGTCCTGTCCATCAAGAACTTCTGAAATGCTCTTCCATCATTGCGTGCGAACATTTTGCCCGCGCTTGTCATTTTTGTGTTTATACTAGATACGTTGACACATTGCTAGTTGATCTCATCATCTTACGAATATATAATCTTCAACACGAAGCTATGCACCTCCTGAGCCCAATTACACACCTACCAATCTTCTGAGCATTATGACCGAGACTACAGTGTCCTCACTCTCCAATGGATACATCCAAACCAAAGCCTACCTGAAGCGGAAGCCCGCTCTCACACGATCCGAATTCTATTCGCACTGGGAGAAACCGCGCGGGCCCTTGGTAATCCGTTCTTCAAGAAACATGGCAATATCCAATACCAAAAATAGATATCCTAACGTCTGTTTCTCTATCGCCACCCCAGTCTCGCTGCTCGCACTCCCTCTAGTATGATAAGAGCAAGGTCCAGGCAACTGGTAGTATCGCCCCGAATCACTCAGGGACTGGCCATGATGGAGAGCCCATCGAGTTCGACGGCATCGCGACGACCCTTGTCCCGGTATCTAAGGCATGGCGGCAGCATTGCAGGACTCGTACTACGCGACAGTTATCGAGGTGGATGAGCATATTCTTAGGCCGAGAGACGCCAAGAAAGGGTATTGTAGCAGTCTTCGCTGGGCAGTGCGTCGAGATCATCGAAAGGAGATGAAGAGTGAGGAAAGTAGTGTCTAAGGCGGATAGGAGTGGACGGGAGAAAATCGGGGGTTTATCGAGGGATGAGTCGCACCTGCCTGAACCTCCTATTTGATCCATTAGATTGAGGATCTGATATGGGAATCGTTACAACGAAGGAAGGTGGCCAAGTGAATCGCGTTGAGTGAATTTGGCCACAAGGTTCCGGGCCTAACCGCTGAGTCAGCGGAAAACTTCATCTAAGTCAGAGGATACAAATCTTGGGAAAATTAGATTTAGAGAGTTGTTCATTGGGCGGTGATAGGATATGTAAGGTTAATCTGTCGCTAACGGTGGTTGGTGCTTAGCTTTGAAATGTAATGGGATGTTTAACATTCCCTGCCTGCTTAAAGCTGTAAGCACTCCTCCTAGACTATAGTGACTCTGATATTCTTCTAATCTAATGAGATCTTTGAACAGACGGCAGAATTTACCGCACGCACCAACCTAGCCAAGGTGTCGCTTGTGCGCTAGCCGGGAGGGTTCCACACTGAGGCATAGCTATGACTGCTGAAGAAGCCTACGAGATGTCTGCTTAAATAGAAGCGCGAAAGTCGTGTTGGAGAATTGCGAAGGCCCGTATAAGGCTCCACCAAGATTTTTTTGCAGCTGGTGGGTCAGCATATTATTGCTCACCTCGAATGACTGATCGACTTTCGATGTCTGAAAACAATCGTGCCATCAGAAACTTACAACCTTGATGCCTTTTTATGAATGTATGTCTAATATCTTTTCTATATAGTTTTTGTTTACTTCGCTCGCTTCATGCATGTCATAAAATCTTTCGCTCGAGGAATTCCCCGAACCGATGTCACTTCTATCAAGGATCGCAAATATGATTTTCTTAAATAGCTCGTTAGGGATAATTACGTCCGACTCCTGAGGGTGGCGATTCTGGAATTCCTTTTAAGTCCTGGCGTCATTTCTTTCGACGCGACACGATGAACCCGATGGCACTCGTGAAAATGTTACTTTTCCTCGCCGCCTGCACCCAGTTCTCACTTAGCTTCCCCCAATGGCCCATGTCCCCACGAGCGGGTTCTGGTTACGGGAAATCTCACTTCTTGCCTGGGTTCTCGCAGCCCTGCTTAGGTCTTTAGAGCAGTGGAACCGGAGTACTTGCATCGGCTCCCTTCAACTTATGTAGGAAAAGCAATATCCGGTGGCATTGTTTTCCACGGCTCCAGAAGCATTGGGTGGTTCCTCGAAGTTGACGCGGGGCTGTCTGATGCTTAATACACCGGTGGGGTATGCGATTTATAAGACCTTAAACTGAGACTAAGAAGTGACGGGCTTGCTGGATTAGAAATTATGGTCTACCGTGATGGAATCAAGGGAAGCTGGGCCGGTCTAAGCTACCACATATGCTCAACTGTCCATGAAGTCCAAGTTCTGTGTGGACGACAACCATTTTTATGCCGCTGGGTAGCTCTCCACTTCCCCCCCGATCTTACGCCGATCAAATTGAATATGTTTGCAACCCTCTGTCATTCACTGTGGGCTTACAAAGCAAGGATTTCCAAACGGCAGTGGGTTTAGGACTGTTGCCTATAGTGCTGTTGGAGGCTGGTTCGCGGAATTCGCAACTGGATCAGGCTCCTTTACACCGACATCAATGGCCCAGACAACGGGTGCAAATCGGCACTCAACCCGTTCCCAATGCTTGAGATTCATGCGGAAACGACAAAACAGTATTCTACGCTGGAGGCCAAGGGGAGCACGGAGTGGAGCCTCCAATTTCAAACTTGTGAGATTCTTTTAGGGCATGATTGCCGACTCAGGAAACCACATTCAACGGCGATGTGCACCATTTCTCATGGACGTGCAGTGGCGTTGATGATTTGCTTCAAAATTACAAGGTCGACGATATAGGTGAGAACGTTCGTTGTCGAGTAATTGAAAGTAACATTTACGAGCTGATCTTTTAAGGCCATTGTGGGGCGTCTACCATACCGAATCTCTCGCAGTTCACTGTACCACAAGGCCCTACTTCTATCCAGGCTAGTTCGGTCATGATAAGATTCTTCGACAAGTTCACTAAAACTTAGGAGGGGTCTATTCCTGAAGAAGCAAGCTCTGCCGTCCCAGCAGAGCAATCTGCGGCATTGACATTCTCTCCCAAACCCGCTACCTTGGAGCATTTACTACTGGTCTATAATGGTTAATTCGAATTAGCGATTCAATCTATTCTCCCGCGACGCATGCACCGGCGAATTAATTATGTACAGTGTAAGTGCCGGAACTAATGTACCCCACATTGATTCAGCCTGAAGTTTGCTTCATCTCTCCCAGCTCACTATATGATTCTCAATGCCGTATTAGGGATTTGTCCCGCGAATGCCCTGGTGATTATACAAACTCTTCTTTCTCAAAATTGTCATGTTAAATTTGTTCATCACCTTGAAGATGCGTTGCGTCATCATTGCTTGGTTCAGCATCCTCAACACATGCTTTGGGAGCTACGTTGAAAGGCAAATAAGTCTGAATAGCAGTATCCCAGCAGTCAAAGTCACCGTGGACACACAAACACGATACCAGGTGATCGACGGCTTTGGAATTTCACAAGCTTTCCAGCGTTCCGCCCAGATCCATGGAAAATTCGGTCTTTCTACGCAAAACCAGCAACAGGTTCTTGATTATTTGTTTAGCAATGAAATCGGGGCCGGCTTCACAATCCTGCGCAATGGGATCGGGTCGTCCACATCGTACGTCGAGGATTTTATGAAGTCTATCGAACCAATAAACCCCGGAGGCCAGAATGCAACACCTAAGTATGAATGGGATGGCGATGACGGTAGTCAGGTTTGGTTGACTAAGGAGGCGATGAAGTACGGAGTTGGCATTGTGTATGCGAACGCGTGGTCCGCGCCAGGATACATGAAGACGAATGGGAATGATTCCAACGGGGGATATATATGTGGGGTTTCTAGCACGTCCTGTGAATCAGGCGATTGGAGGCAGGCATTCGCAAATTACTTGGTACGGTACCTACGGTTTTATCAGGAGCGCGAAGGCATCGAAATCACTCACCTCGGGTTCTTGAACGAACCAGATCTCAACCAAACGTACGCTTCCATGCAATCTTCCGGATTCCAGGCCGGAGATTTCCTGAAGGTCCTCTCCCCAACTCTTAAATCTTCTGGCTTCGGGAATGTCAAAATTGTTTGTTGTGAGGCCACCGGATGGAACGATGGTGAAGACATTCTAGCCGAACTCCAAAGCGTACCTGGTGCCGAAAATACGTTATCGGTCTACTCTGCGCACGGATATTCATCTAATCCTTCCTTGCCGTTCAAAACCTCGGTATCCCGGGTCTGGCAGACTGAGTGGGCGGACCTTGATGGGCGCTGGAATACGGCATGGGACAACCTCGGAAAGGCAGGCGAAGGTATCGCTTGGGCAAACAAGATCCAACAGGGACTCACTCTTTCGAACATATCAGGGTTCCTCTACTGGCAGGGCGCAGAAACGACATCAACCAATTCCGCACTCATTCGGCTGTCCAATGATACCCTGTCTGTAAGTGCACGGCTGTGGGCCTTTGCCCAATTCTCGAGGTTTGTGAAGCCGGGCGCGGTAAGGGTGAAAGCGGAGAGCAGTATAGGGTATGTAAGAGTGAGTGCATTTGAGAATGTTGATGGGAAACACGTAGTTAACGTCGTCAACAATGGGCATCTAGATGTGCACACGGAGTTTGAGGTTTGGGGTGTCAAAAGCACGCAGTTTAGCGTCACGCCTTGGCTAACTAACAACCGGAACAATCTTACTAAGGGTGAAGCAATCCCAGTTTTTCGAGGCGACTTCGACCGTGTTAGCTTTAACGCGATGGTGTCGGGGAGGAGTATGGTCAGTTTTTTGTTCTAGCTATTGCGCATTTAGCTTTTTCGAAGGAATACACTACCTACTGAGGCACGATGATCTAAAGCCTCAGTGTCTGTCCTAAACTTTCCTCCACACACGAGGATTTGCAAGTGACGTAATTATCGTAAGGGGCCTAGATAGAGCTGATGGAGGGCATATAGAGGGTTCGAGAAGTCAATTTAGTACTGAGAGACAATCTAGGTATATTAAGGTGAGGTATAGGGTCTCTAGAGCTTAAGAAAGCTTAGAGGCAAACAGATAGTGACTAAAAAGCGCTTGGTCTTAAAGAGTACAAAGGCGAGAAGTAAAAAACCTACATAAACTAAAATGTTATATAGAACACATCTTTCTAGCTTTAATAAAGTAAACACCAAAGTAAAGCTGTATAAACTAACTAGTTAATAAAAAAAAAGTATAAATAGTTAAAATAAAACTATAACTATAGAGCATACTTAGCTTATCTCTTTGTCTTCTTCGTCAGGTAAACCGCATATTCTGCCTTAGGAACTCCCGGAGCTGCCCAGACATTGCCCCCAACTGCTCTCCATACCTCCAACTGTTCCTTGAAGTTACCGTTCGGCTTGATCTTCCTATTCCCTCCTACAAAGGCCAGGGCGGTGGCGAGGCCGTACCGATAAGCTTGCATTAGATGGGCGATCACGGCCGTGGGAGACTGCGACACGCCTCAGTCGCAATGGACTAGGACGTAGCCGGAATCTAGGTGCTGCTTGATGAAATCGCAGATATCGGCGAGCTCAGGCAGCAAGTCCTGCGTCATGCTGTCTTCGCACTTTTTGAAGAGGCGATTCCCTTCGTGGATGATCTTCTACCAGGACTGGCTCCAATGGACCCATTTCGCCCCACTGAGAGAGACCACGGCGGTGATATTGTGCTCGCCGAGGATTTTAGGGTCACGAGAACTCGTTCTATCGCTAAGGTAAAGCTGACCGGCGATCTTGGTGATTGACGGGTTCGGCATGGTGATGGTTCGGTGGATTGTGGAGACGGAGCCAGCTGCTGCATGAGACCGCGAAGCGAGGATTGTAGCTTGTACGAAGCCTCCGTTGAGCGGATAGCGGAAAAAGGGCCGGGTCAAGGGCACGAACAATGGAGGGAAAAGGCGGAAGAAGCAGGAGATTTGGGCGCTCGGGGCGGGGCCATGTACAAAACTTACGCCTGATACCAGGTAAGGCTTTGAGGGACGCTTGCACCAATTAAATTATTTTACATGTGATAGTACATACGAGCCCACATGTATGAGTCCACATGAGTTGTACCTAAGAACTTAACATTGTGAACCTAACCATCGCACTGAACGGTACCTGTCCTTGTGTTTCACGACCCGTCCTAGGGAGTCGGACTCTATCATCGAGTGTATTCCAGAGCCAACGGCCAAAGTCACTCTCATTTCGATGAACCATCCATCTAGCCTATAATATTCCCAATGCAATAACCAGTGAAGTTGAACAATAGAAATTCCTCGCTCAGAGTAGCATTGCCCCCCGATAAGGCTACCGCGGGGGTGCTCGAGTAACTTGCTACTCGGGGGCTCCTGCGCGCCTTCTCCGCCGTAGAATAAAAGCCCACCAAAGTCCTGTCTGGTGACAAGAACCACCACCTGTCGGACCGATGTCTACAAACCATACCATTGCCCAAGCGCAGGCTCGTATACGTGCCGTCAGGTGCCCTATTCGTCTCGATGCTTGCCATGATGACCAAAACCACCATGAGACTGATGATAACGAGCGTGTAGATCTTGTACCAGGTATGGGATATGCAGGGCAAGACAGTCGTTGTTCGTCCACGGAAGAAATAAAAGGCGTGGGTCAAGAAGGATATAGTGGAAAGGACAAGGTAAAAGATCGAGGACAGAAACGAAGTTGTCGTAAACAAAAGACTGTGAAAGACAGGAACAGTGTATATGAGAGACAGAGTCCAGAGCCCCGCGCAAAGGATGAGATAGAAGGTGCGGAAGCAACGACTCGGCCATGAGCTGCTGGGTGCCCTGAATCGAGCATTGGGTTTCGGGGAGGCAGCATCTTGTGCGACGGGTGGATCGGGAGTGCTTTCTGGCGAAGCGTAGGTGAAGTCCTCAGTCAGCCACGCTGCAGCGCACAATCTCAACAGTCCCAGGACCGCAAGGGGGGAGAAAACCATGTCGACGCCCATTAACGGGTCGTAGTTTGAAGCGCCGGCTCCGGTCCGCTCGGCGACAAGTGCGTAAATTGCCGCTATCCCTTGCAAAGTCGTGATGAGGGTCTTTAGCGTCGTTGCCGATAGAATGCGTCCATGTGTTCTGTCCGGACGCTGCACGCACGAGGTAACAGCCTCAGAAACTACTCCATCACTGCCATCCCATCCGTTGCGTGTCCAGAGGATAGCGTTCGTGGTTGCCAGATCATCTCGGCTCCAGGACTTGGCGCGCAGTCGCCGGTCGAAGATGGCGGCATACCGCCAGATAATGGATGTTGGATTCCAGAGACAGATTTGGTCGTGCCAGCGGGGTTTGGGTTTGGTGAGATAGGAGGCTGCAGGCGCTCCAGAGACAACGTGGGCAATTAGTGGGGCGAGGCAGAGGGTATAGAGGGAGATCCACTCGGTGAAAGTAATGCAACCGCTGTTGAATTGCAAAGGTGTGATGTGATATTGTCGATGAGACATTGTGTAAGTTTCCAGTTGATTTGACAGCTATCGACATGCTGTCCCAGATATTTGAGGAGCTGGAAGGCCGCTGAGCGCGTGTTCAGGAAGGTTCCGGCTAGATGGCGCAGTAGACAAAGGCGCGGAAAACGAAACATCCAGAGACACCGCCACCGCGACCGTCGTCATGGCTTGAGTTTACCGCGAATAAGGCCGTGTGGCTCGTTCATCATGAGGCGAATGAAAATTATGTGAACTTGACCTTGTCTGACTCCAAGATGCAGCAACTGGTAAGCTTGCTTAAGGGAGAGTCATAAGGTTCACATGAGGGAGCCAAGGAACTCGAACTTTGCACTAGCACACCGCCTTCCAGAAAATGCAAACATGAATCAGTAATTGCCTCTAGGGTTGTTCCCAGACCTTTCAGACTTCTCTTCCTAGCATGCTTTTGGGCCACACGAAGTGGCGCCCTAGCACGAGTCCACCAGTCTAAGATGCTGTTCTTAGGGATGAAGATGCTGGTGGGGAGTGGCTTGAAATTTCGGCCACCTTAAGCCCCATACAAACTAATCTATCTGGTGCAAAAATTAGTGGAATTCCTTAGCAACACAACAATTTTCTCTGCACGCGTATAAACTTACATATAAACTGTAAATTTACTTATTTTATATAAAAATTAAATAATAACTATCTAATAATTTTTAGTAAAACTTAAGGCTATATAAATAACGTACTTTATAGGCGAGTTGCTTACACACCTAAGTTGCTTACTTTTACTAAGACCCTACTACACTACCTTTTCTACACTAATGCATTTCTAATAACACTACTTAAATATATTAAAGGAATATTAGATGCAGCTTACACTTTAAGCTTTTAAATAAAATGTAACACTTTTTAAGTAACACACTACAGCTATCTATAAAGTTTTTTAAAAAATAATAAGTAACTAACACACTAGATAACCTTTTTAAGCTAATTATATAGCTAACTTATAAAAGCTAAATAATAATAAAAAGTA
>NW_022985224.1:28976-67908 GCF_010093535.1 Lindgomyces ingoldianus | reverse complement strand
CGATTGTGCACAAGTAAGGTTATAGAGCTTCACAGAGGTCTAGTTTAATTACTACGTAAGGTATTATAGTAGGTACAAGACGTTATGTGAGGAACAAGAAAGTTTAAAAAGAAATTAGTAATTAAATACTTAGCTTAAAAGTCTAAGCGCTTTAGGTATAAATTAAGCCTATTTTAAGTTTAGTTAGTGTTAAAGTAGTTTATGCTTAAGTTTATGTCTATGTTATGTTATATTTATGTTAGACGTGCACTAATAATACTCTAGTACACGTCTAATATAGTTATGTCTAGGATCTAAGGAGAATACTGTAACAGTACCCCCCCTCTTATTAAAAAGAGAATCCTTTACATTAGTAGTTCTAGCATTAAGTTGTCTTTATTAGGGTACAAGTTTAGTTTAGATAAGTATTAGGTGTAAAATTAAGTTACTATAGAGTTTTCTTATAAAGCTTTTACAGGTTTCTATAACAGTTTATTATGTCTAGTTTATTTTATAAAGTATTTATAAATATGTTTTTTTTTATTAAACTAGATTTATTTAACATTTTCTATAATGTATTCTAGTTTATTATTTATAATAATAAGTTTAGGTAGCAGGTTTAGCTATTTAGGTAGATAGTTAGATTTAAAGGCTACTTAGCGCAGCAATAATACATAGAACACAGGGTGTATCTTTATGCTGTTAGGTAGGATTAATTAGTAAGCATGTAATAAGACTATATAGGCTACTATAAAGAGGCTAAAGTTCTTCTAATTAAGTTTCTTTAATTATTAGTTTATTTAGATATTTCTAGTATCTAGCTAGACCTTCTTACTAGCTATATACATAAGGGTAGGAGTTTAAAATTAGTTTATATACTTTTATTAAAAAGCTTAAGCTTATGTAAGCTTTTTATAAACATATTTAAATATATTTTAAATCTTATTAATAAGTCTATTTACATTTATTACTTATATAAATTAATAAGTTAGTTAGAGAGTATTTAAAAGTAGTTTAAATTTTATTTAAGAGTAGTATCTATAGTTTGCTAAAAATAAGAATACTTATGTAAATTTAAATATTATGTTATTAGCTTTAAACTATGCTATAGCTAACTATTTTACCTAGTTATCTTACTAGTAGTTTATATACACTTATAGAACTTATTTTATTATAGTGTTTATATTCTTAGTCTAGCTATTAGTCTCTAGGTAAAAAGCTGTAGATAGATAAAGAATAATTTAAAGCTATTTACAGAGTTTGTTTTAAAAGGCTAAGATAAACTGCGTACCTCTGTCTAATATAATTATGTTAGGCAGGCTATAGTAAACTTATATGTATTAGTAGAATAACTAGGCTATATTAAGGGCAGTTATAAAGAAACATAGTATTAAGTGTTAATACTTAGTTAAGTAATTAATAACTACTATAATATTTATATACTTTTTAAATAAAAGTAGTTTATAATAAAATTAATTAATATATCTTTCTAAGCTTATTTAAAAATTAGAAGTAGTTTAAGTAGGCTATTATACTTTTTTTAAGAAGCCTTTACTTTACAGTAAGTATAGCAACATAATACATATTAGCGTACAGTATAGAACATGCAGGGCTAGTAGTACTCTCTCTATAGTAGGTTAAGAGTCTTTCCTCTACTTAGGTGTCCTCTAACAGGCAAGTTGTGTATAATTTAGAGTAGTTTAATTCTTAGTTTATTAAAATTAAAAATTATAAGTTAGTTATAGTAATATAGCTTACTATGTTAGTTTTTATAGTTAGCTAGTGTTACCTTCTTTAACTAACTAGTGCTGTTTTAGAGTAGGTCTAAAGTTTCTTAAATAAATTTATTATTTAAATACTTATTAGTAATAATTTAATTAATTATTTAATCTATTTTATTTAAGTTAAGGTTTAAAAATAGCTTAAGTTAAAGTAAAGTTTAGTGTTAAGCTTTTTACACTTCTTTTTAAGTAAGAACATTTTAGAATTACTTTATAAAAGCATTTAGTTTTTCTTTATCTTAACTAGGATAATAAGTAATCTTAAAATTAAAATAAAATAAGTATTTAAACTAATAAGCTTATTAGTAGCTAAGTTATTTTATAGTTATAAAGTACTATAAGTTCTTATAGTTAAATAGGACCTATATTAGATGCACTACACCTTCTAGTTTAGGTTACTATTGTTTAAAGTAGTATACTATAGTAAGTAATTTTTTATTATAGATCTTATAATTACCTTCTGCAGGACTTATTCTTTTTAAGAAATATGTAATAGGCCTAATAGTTCTATCTAGCTTAGTCTAGAAAAGAACTCCTACTACTACATAGTCTAAGGCATTAGCTTCTACAAGTATTAGTAGTTTAAAGTTAAAGTAGTAGAGTATTAAGGCTTTAGTAAAGGCTTTTTTTAGCTAGTTAAAAAACTATTAGTAATTTAAGTTAAAGTTAAATTAAATTTTTTTTTTAGTAAGTGTAATTATACAGCTTACTTACTATAAAAAGTTATTAATAAATTATTAGTAAAAGTTAGTAAATTTTATAAAGGCTTAAACATTTTTTATGTTTTTTAAGTATTACTAATCTAGCACAGTTTAAACCTTAATAGGGTCTATTTAGATGCTATTTATAGAAATTACATATCCTAAATACATAACCTTTAATTAGTAGAACTTACATTTATTTATGTTAAGTTACAGACCTGCTTCTTCTATAGCCTTTAGCACTAAGCGTATATGCTGTTTATGCTCTAAAAGGCTATTACTATAGATTAAAATGTTATTAATATACATAGTGTAAAACACATTTAGGTAGGGTTAGAGTAAGTTGTTTATAAAATGTTAAAAAGTACTAGGCGTGTTAGCTAAGCTAAAAGGCATTACTAGGTACTTAAATAGTTTATATTAAGTCTAAAATGCTGTTAGCTACTTATTACCCTTTACTATTCTTAGCTTATTAAAGGTAGTAATAATATTTAACTTTATAAAATACTTTGCTTTACTTAGTTAGCTTAGAGTTTTCTATAAAAAAAATTAAGTATTAGTTTTTAATAGTAATAGTGTTTAGTCCTTAGTAGTTAACATAGAATTTAAGCCTACCTCTAGGTTTTTTTATAAATAGTATAAGTAACACTACTAGTAAAAAGCTAGCTTAAATAAACTTTTTTTTTAGGTTCTTATTAAAGTATTTTTAAAGCACTTTTAATTTATTTAGTAACATTTTATATAGTAGCCTATAACTAGGTTGTTTACTAGGCTTAAAAGTTATTTAGTAATTATATAGACATTATATTAAAAGCTTATTAAACTTATCTTAAAAAAAGACATGTAATAAGTTATAGTAGTCTTAAGGGACTATTATCTTTAAGTTAGTGCGTTTTTAGAAAGCTAAAGCTTAGTTTATATTAGAAATTATAACTGCGTAGATTTTATAATCTAGTTATTAAGCTAGAGTTATAAATAAAGTAGGTTCTATATAGCAGATGTCTATTTACTGTTTAAGTCCTAGTTTATGTTTAAATTAAGTAAGTAAAGATTTCTTAAAAGCTTTTTTTTTTTAAGTTTAAGTAGTTATTAAATTATTTTACATAGCTTATCTTAGTAAAAGGCCTAGCTTATTAGCCTTACTTAAGTAGTTCTTTTTTAGGTTATTAAAAAGTAGGTCTAAAAACTTTCTATATTAAGTGCTACTTAAGTATTATTTAGGTGTAAGTATAAGCATATGTTTTAGCATTAAAAAAAGTTAAAGTTTAGGACTTACTTTTAGTAATTAAAAGCAACTTTATGCTAATATAGCTATAGTTATTCTAGAATTAGGTTATAACATCTTATGTTTATTACATAAAGCTTAATTTACTCCTTATAGTGTTAGTAGGTAATTATAATAGTTATAGTATAAAAAATAAAACTTTTTTTAAGTTATTTTTTATTAAATCTAGTTAAGTAAATTATTTAGGTAAGCAGTATTAATTAAAGATTTAGTTTACGCGCTAGTTCTTTATTAATGTAACTTATACTGTTTACTTTTAAGTTAATAAGAGCTTATATTAAAGCTAATATAGTTTTTTATTATAAATATATAAAAATATTAACTTAGTACTTTTAGTTATTAGTAGGGGACTTAGCCTATAGGTTAGTAAAAATCTAGTGTTAAATTAGTCCTAGAGGGCAACTTAGCCCTAGGATAAGCCTTTTTGCAGGCTTCTACTACTATAGCTGTAGCTATGTTAAGAGTAGTAAAGAGGATTAAAGCTTAAATATAAGTTAAAGCTCTTATAAAAATAAAAATAAAATAGTAAGAATCTTTAATAAGTGCTAGCAGCACTACTTGCGTAGACTTAAAAAAGAAAAATAAAGTAGTTTTAAAAGATATAACTATGCTTACTGCACTTAAAGCATTAACTTTTTTTTTTATAATTTTTACACTTTTTAGAACTAACTAGAGCATAATTTAAATTAATTTTTATTATATTAGAGTTCTTATTTGTAACTGCGCTAGTTTAAGGGCGTATTAGGGCTTATATAAAAAGGAACTTTATGTTATTATTATAGGTAGTAATTAGGTTTATATATGTGTTAAAGTTGTTTAGAAGGGGTTCTTCTACTATAGCGCGTTGCAGTTTAGTTAAGAGGGAGTTATATAAGGCTGTAATTAGACCTATTTTATTTAGGCCTATATTAAATGTAAGTTAGCAAAACTTAGTAAAGTATAAAGTAAAGCTTTTTTTTTTTATTATAAGGTGTTTAGGTAACTTAAAGCTATTAACTTTTTATTTAAGTCTTTATAAGTTACTTATAAAAACACTATAAATTAATCTAGGTTAATAATATTTTTATTTATTAGTAAGTTAATTAAAGCTATTATATTATAGTTAAGTTAAAAGTAGGTGTATAGTAACTAAAAGTGTTTAGAAAGAAATTAGTCTATGTTTCCTTTAAGTTTATATTAGAGCTTATATAGAAAGAAAGGTAGGTTTTTTTATTTTCTATTAAATAGTAGAGGATTAAGAAGTTAGTTAGATTTTATTACTAAGTTAAAAAGGTTACAAGTTATAAGTAGTGTTAAATAGAAAAGAGTTAAGCTATCTCTAAACTTCTAGGTAAGCTTTAAGGCTAGTAAGTTTTTAGTTCCTACTACTATAATAAAAGTTAAGGCAGAAATAAACTACTTAATAATATAAAGCTATTTTTTAAAGTTTTTTTAAAAAGCTTTAAAGCTTATAACATAGTAGCTTTTTTATAAAGTAAGCGCTTTTTAAAAGGCTTTTTAGCTTACTTTAATAGCTTAGAGTTATGTAAGTACTAAGCTTATTAAATTAGATTTAAAGGCTATTCTTAGCTAAAGTTTTAACATAACATAATGTTATAATTATGTATAAGTAAGGTTATAGAGCTTTACAGAGGTCTAGTTTAATTACTATGTAAGGTATTATAGTAGGTATAAAATGTTATGTAAGAAATAAAAAGGTTTAAAAAGAAATTAGTAATTAAATACTTAGCTTAAAAGTCTAAGCACTTTAGGTATAAATTAAGCTTATTTTAGGTTTAGTTAGTGTTAAAGTAGTTTATGCTTAAGTTTATGTCTATGTTGTGTTGTGTTTGTGTTAGACGTGCACTAATAATACTCTAGTACGCGTCTAATATAGTTATGTCTGGGATCCGGGGAGGATACCGTGACATTTAATGCGTATATAAAGAAGTGTACTATTAGTAGCTACTATCTACTAGTTATTAACAGCTATAAGAGCTATAACTTACTTTATTTTTAGTAATACTATAAAAATAATAAAATTATTACTATTTATATACTTTTTTACTTATTACACTTTTTATAGCTACTTAATGTAGGTTGTTTTACTTCTTTAAAAAAAGTATATAAGCACTAAGCTAAAAACCTTATGTAGTTAGTAATATTTAAAAAAAGTTTTAAAGTGCTAAATTAGTTCTTTTTAACTTATAATAAGTTATAATAGGCCTTAATGTAAAGTTACGCACTTTATTACTACTACTACTTATATATAAGAAGCCCTAGTAGTTGTAAACTCTAAGTAATACTTTAAAACTTAAGTTATAATTAATGCTTATAAAAATAAAAATTTAAAAGCATATAAATAGTTTACTAACTTTTATAGTTAAAGTGTTTAAAAAGGTTTTAAAAAAAGTAGTAATAATTATACATAAGCTAGTGTTAGTGTAATAAAAAATTACTAAACTTTAAATAGCTAATAAGGCTGCTATGTAATGTAAATTACATAAAAAAAAGTAAATTAAGGTAGAAAAGACCTTAATAATTTAAAAAGGCCTATACTTAATAGCTCTAAAGGAGTTTAAAGCGCGCAGTAATAAAAAGAAGGTAAAAAAGCAAGTGTAAGCTAAAGTAAGTAAGCTATTCTAAAGGCGCTACAGATAGTGCAATTAGACTAGGCATAACACGCAAATGTATAAGTAAGAAGTAAAAGTAGTATCTAAATAATATTCTAGGCTGTACTGTACTATATAGTGCTAAAGCAGGTTGTTATAGGCTATAATAGAGTTTATTAGGGTGGGGTCTTAGCAAAAGTAAGCGACTTAGGTGTGTAAGCAACTCGCCTGTGAAGTACGTTATAACATAAATTATATAAAAGAAAGTAGATTAAAGCAGAAAAGACCTTAATAATTTAAAAAAGCCTACACTTAACAGCTTTAAAGAAGTTTAAAGTGCGCAGTAATAAAAAGAAGGTAAAGAAGTAAGTGTAAGCTAAAGTAGGTAAGCTATTTTAAAGGCGCTGCAGATAGTGTAATTAGACTAGGCATAACACGCAAATGTGTAAGTAAGAAGTAGAAGTAGTATCTAAATAATATTCTAGGCTATACTGTACTATATAGTGCTAGAGCAGGTTGTTATAGGCTATAATAAAGTTTTTTAGGGTAGAGTCTTAGCAAAAGTAAGCAACTTAGGTGTGTAAGCAACTCGCCTGTAAAGTACGTTACTATACTTTACTAACTATATACTATACTTTTTTTATACTATATTTATGTCTTTACTATGTTTTTTTATACTACATGTTTTTTATACTATATTTTACATACTATATTTTACTTTTTACTATTTTTTAATGCTATAGTTTTTTTTATACTATGTTTTCTTTTTACACTATATCTTTCTTTATTTTATACTTTACTATATGCTACATTTTTTTATGCTATATTTTTTTTATAATATATTTTTTTATTATATTTTACTTTATACTATTTTTTATAGCATTTTTTATACTATATTCTTTAGTACTATATCTTTCTATATACTATAGTTTTTATACTATGCTTTTTTTATACTATATTTTTTATGCTAATTTTTCTTTATACTAACTTATACTTTTTTTTACTTTTATTTATTTTATTCTATACTTTTTTTTATACTATAGTTATCTTTCTACTTTATTTTTTTTTACTACAACTTTTTTATTTTATATATATTTTATTTTATAGCTTTTTTTAATATATATATTTTTATTTTATACTTTAACTTAGTTTAATACCTTAACTTAATTTAAAAGTTATAACAGTTTTAATAGTTTTCTATATTTTAATAGCTCTTTAAATATTTTACTATATTTTACTATAGTTTACTACAATGTACTATAGTTTGCTATAATATACTATAATCTACTACTGTCTTCTTAATTTACTCTAGCTAAGTAGAAGTTACTACAGTTATACTATTATAATATATTTAAATTCTTTAGTATTTACTATGCTTTATAGTAATTTACTATTGTTTACTATATTTAGCTTTAATTTACTATAGCCTATTGTAATTTACTAGTATATTCTACAATTCGCTTTAATTTACTGCAATTTGCTATAGTTTTCTGCAATTTGCTATACTTTGCGATAATTTGTAGTGATTTGCTGTAAATTGCTGTAACTTACTGTTAATTGCTGTAAATGAATGTAAATTACTATAAATTACTATAAATTGCTGTAAATTGTTGTTAATTACTATAATCTATTTTATATCTTTTTATATACTATGTTTTTTTATGCTATATATTTTTTATTGTTAAATAGGCTCTAACAGCTAGCTGCTTATAGTATAAGCACTTAAGTAGCAAGAGTAAAAGTGGTGTACAGTGTGCACAGTGTACAAGGTAGGTAAAGTAAGGGCAACATGTTTCTAGTTCTATTACTCTTATCTTTCCTCTGTATAAAGGAAAAGAGGGATATTTAAATATTTGTGCATAAAGGTTTACACATAAGCATTATATAACATAGATATGTAATTCTGCTTATGCGCAATTGCTTATATCTAGGCTACAACACTGCTACTATGTATAAACACTAGTAACTTTTTTTTTATCTAAAGAGTTACCTTTTATACGCGTTACCTTTCTTCTGTCTATGTAGGTCTATCTAATTATGTTCTACCTTTACCCTACCTTTATTTATTAGGACTTACCTTAGTAATGCTGTGCGTTAGAATAGGCTAGTTGCGCTATATAAATAGCTTTTCTTTTTTTTATCTTTTACTTTCTAAGCTCTACTATATAATCCTCTAGCTCTTTTTTTTTTATACAGTGCTAGCAGTAACAGATCTTTATAATAAGAAAAATAAGTGTGTATAATATAAAAAAAAAAAATAGGCCTTATATAAAAGTGTTATTAGTCTAGTTAGTCTAAGGCATCTTTGCGCACAGGATCTAGCTAGTCTATAGATGCTTTTATCTAGACAGAGAGGTAGTTAGTTAGAACTAATAATTAAAAAGCTTAGTTTAGTGTTTTTTTATATATACATTTACTAAGTTATTTTTACTATTAATTTACTTAATTTTAGTAATTTCTCTTTTCTTATATAATTTATAGAGTAATATAATGTTAATTATAAATTACTTTTTACTAGTGGTGCCTAGCTTAATAAAGTAATTATATAAAGACTTTAAATCTATATAAATTACTACTAAAATTAGTAGTAGTTTAAGTGTTTATATAATTTACTATAAAGTTATACTAAGTGTAATTATATTATTAAACTCTCTAACTATTTTATATAGTTTACTAGTAAAGACACTTCTAGTTACTTTTTTACACTTAGTAGAATTCTAGTGTATAATGTTACCTAGTATTTTAAAGTAGTTACTTTACTTTATATAGTTTTTATTACTTAATATAATTAAAAATCTTAGCTATAAGCTAAAGTTTTTATTATTAGTAAATAATTTATTTATAAAAATAAACAGCTTTACATAATTAAGCTATAATAGTAGAAAAGTAAGACTATGCTTACTATTATCTATCTACTATTAGATTTATATGTTAAGTGTGTTAATATTATTATATAAAAGGTCTATAGTTTATGCAGTAATAAATAGGTTAAATGCTGCCTCTAGTTAACATATAAATGTAATATATACTCTTTTTATATATTACTTAACATATTATTATACAGCATTTTTATTTTCTAGGTTAATTATATAAAAGTAGCTTACTTATCTTTTTTAAGTAAAAACTACTATGTTATGTGTAAGTTTAATTCTTTTACTATTAAACTTAATAAGCTACTTTTTTACTAAAATAGTTTTACTTTTTACATAAAACTTTACTTTTTATAGTTTCTTTTTTTCTTTTTACATAAAATTCTTTATTATAATGCTTAAAGTGTTATTTATTTATAAGCTAGTAATACTAAAAGTGTGCTTTTCTTTATTAGTAATTAAAAAGTAGAAGTTATATAAAAAGATGTGCATGCGCAGCTTTTTTTTATAGTAGTTATAGTATGTTTTAAACTAATATAGTCCTAATTTAGCAGCTTTATACAAAAGTTATACAACCTAGAGTATTATATTTAGTAGAAAGCTCTAGCGCATCTTCTTTAGTAGCTTTATGTATAGTGTGCGCATAAGCTTATTTATTAATTAAATATATACTTATATAATATTACACAGTTTAAAATGCATTTTATACATAGCTTTTAGGCTTACTTTTATAGCTAAAAGTAGTTTCTAGCTTATTCTTTAGATAGTTAGTAACTAGGTAAAGATTTTTTATTTTTTTATTTAAGTAGCTTGTAAACACTAGGCAGGATTTTTTATATAGTTAAGTTATTTTACCTTTTACTTTTTATATAAAGTAAAAGTTAAAAATCTAACTTTTATACTTTATTAAGTTATACACTATAACCTTAAAAGTGCTATTAGTAATTAAGGTGTTTATCTTTATACAGTTTAATTTTTTAAATAGTTTTTTAGGTGTAGTAATTACACTATTTATATAAAGCTTAATAGATAAGGCTTAATTATCTTTTTTCTTCTAGGTTAGAAATACCTAGTCTAGACTTTATATAAGTTTCCTTTACTTTTTACTTTTTCTAGTATTTATATCTTCTCTTTGCACTAGTGCAGCATTGCTATTTTAAGAGGCTTAGTCTATAGTAAGCTTTAGTTCTGCCTTTATAATATTCTTATAAAGCTAATTTTTTTTTTTTTTTAAAAAAATCTTTTTATATAAAAATTAGTTTATCTAGGTTATCTATTATAAGTAGGTTATCTTTTTTTTTTATAGTATAGTTTAACCTGTGTATATTAGAGCTTTAGTAGGCTATTTTTTTTTTAATAATAACATCTCTTTTTTTAATGCTCTTAATCTTGTATAGGCTAGTCTAGCCTTTTTTCTCTCTTTATGCTATAATCTCTAAGCTAAAAGAGAAGTTAAGAACTTTATATGTTATAAAGCTATTATAAGTGTTAATTATATAATTAATGTTTACTTTTATATAGTCTTTTTAAAGTATTTTTATTACCTTTTATACAGCGCTTGCTTATGCAATAATGTTTAGTAATAGTAAAAAGTTTAAGTTAATTCTTAGGTATGCTCTAAAGACTAGCAGTGTAGGTACTAGACTGTGTAGGCTAGCTGTGTTATTTAGAGCCTTAACTACTATTTATAAAATAGCCTTATTATTTGTATAGTTACTTAGCTTAGTCTTTAGAATGTTAAACACTTATTAAAGAGGTGCATATGCGCGCTTAACTTTTCTAACTACTTAATATACTTTTATAGGCATCTACCTACATATAGCTTCTATAATCTTTATATAAGCTTAAAAATCTTTTAAAGTAAAGTTTATACTAAGGTTATGCATAATATAGTTTAGAAGTTCTTAATAAGTGTTAATCTAGCATTTACATAGTACATCCTAGGTATCTTGTGTAGATATAGATTTTAGGAATGTAGCAGCCTAAAATAATATGTCTATATTAATAATATATAAGACATCTTTATTATTAATTTACATAACATTAATAATAACTTTATAGTTAAAGTAAGTGTTATTCTTAATTATAAACTTAAATCTTTATAAAGCCTAGTTATATAATTAGTAGAGGTAGCAAAACTTTTTAATTTTTTCTAGCACTACAGCATTAATGTTATAGCTAGCGCTAGTTAGCATTTTTTAGAGTCTCTCTATGTAGGGGTGTCTAAATTAGTAGTAGAGGCAGTAAAGTTTTAATTTAGTAAAAAAAGACATAGATTTTTTTTTACTAATATTAAAAAAAAAGTGTTTTTATTTTTATATAATAAAAATAGTAGTTTTATCTTTATATATAATAACATTTAAAATGTTATTAAAGTATGCCCTAAGTTAGTTAGCATCTACTAGTAATAGTAAAAATAGTGTTAAAGTCTCTAAGATGTAGTATATAACTAGACTAATTAGGTTCTAGATTTATATAGTACTAATTAATCTCTTTAGTGTCTAGCTTTTAAAGCTAATATTTATTTAGCTAAGTGTCTAATTAATTTTTATACATAAGTTCTTTTATATATACACCTTAAGTTAGAACTTACTAATAGTAAAGATCTTTACTACGCCTATGTCTTATAGTTTGCCTTAGTAAACTATATAGTATTAGTTATTAAGAATAAACTGCTTAGCATATTCTTTAAGTTTAATGCTATAGATGTCCTTTTCTGTTGCATAGTGTAAATAGGTAGTAGAGGTAAAGTAGTTAACAGCTTTTTTAGCATTCTTACTTTTTTATTTTATTTTCTTTACATTATACAAATTATTTTTTTTCTTAAAGTAACTTTTAAAGTCTTAGATGTATAAAGTAATAGCTTTATATAATAAGGTCTTTGTAATGACAAGCACTGTCTCTACTACTGTATGGAGCTAGGGAAGCATAGCAGAGTAGGTCGGCTCTATTTTAGCTACACTAAGATAGAGAGGAGAAAGGGAGCTTTAAGGGCAGCTCTGCAGAAGAAGTGCTCACAGCGCTAAGACGCTAGCAAGGACGCTAGCGCTAAGCAAACTAATAGCATTGCGCTAGTTGCACCCTTTATATCCTAATTAGCTGCACAGGCAGCTTGTTATGTGACGCGCGACAGAGCTCTCTGCGTAGGACTGTTACATCACCCCCTTCTAAGGCAGTCTTATCTCTAAAACTAGGTAGTTTAGCGCCTCTATGTTAGTCTTTAAACTAGTTAAGACTCTAGCGTAAGTTAATTATTAACTTTTATAAGTTTTATATCTTTGCCTTTTTTATACGCTTGCAACTAGGCGTCTAGTTGCGCTAGCAGACTAGGCTTAGTAGGATATGCTTAGTAGAAGTCCCTTACCTTATGCAGAGCTCTAAGGAATCTGTTAGCATTATACTAGGTAGGGTTAGAATTATAGCCTACCTATAAGGCTTAGTATTAGAGACGCCTGTAGTAGACGTAACTATCTAGGATGTTCTAAACCTGCTACTTAGGGTAACTGTTAACCTTAATTAGCTTTTTTAGAAGCTTAACCTAACCTAGCAGCGTTGTAGGTGCTGCCTGCTATAGGCAGTCTGCGTAGAAGATGTTGTGCATTTTTATGTATAAAAGGAGCTTAAGCTAGTACAAATAACCTCTTATGCCTATAATTAGATAGGGCCTATACATCTGCTAGTTAAGCTTCTAGCTAGGGCGCCCTATAGTAAAGCCCTTAAAGGTTACATATACTTTATTACCTACTATAAAGTTAGGCTTATGCTACTTTTTATTTACCTAAGCTGCTTACTGCTTTTAGGCTTAAGTAATGCCCTTTCTTATAATCTTAATTACTTGTTATATAGTGTTGTAGTAGAGCTTAGCATAGCTCTAAGCCTCTTTACGTAAAATCTGCTTTAGCGCAGTTAGTAAGTGTCTTATACATGCCTTTTAGTCCTAGTAGTGTGTTAGATAATAGCTAAACTTAATTTTAAACAGTAATAACCTTATTATCTTGTGCAGTAAAGATGCTTAAGCCTAGTCTATGTAGGGCAGCAGGTCTAACTAGTTGTCTTAGAAGTAATTAACAAATAGACACAGTTGCTAGTTAATATACTAATTTAGCACCTTTATATTACTGTTAGTCTAAGGATAGTAGGGTGTAAAAAGCTTTTATTTAACACTAGTAAGGCAGCAAAGCTTGTCTATAAATGTAGAGGTAAACTATAGTCTGCAGTTAAAGATAATTAATTAAGGGGGTCTATAAACACGCTAGATATAGCAATAGTATAGGTCTATAGCCCCTACAGCAGTAATAGTCTTATAGTATAGTAGTAAAAAGCAGCACTTGCTTAGACAGTCTACTATAATAAACGCGTTATTATAGCTAGCTTAATTAAGTAGGAACAACTTAAAATTTATAAAGATATTTTACTATACTTACTTAAGTATTAGTAGTAGCTTAAAAAGCCCTAAGGTCTTGTTTTAAAAGATATAGCTCTACTAATAAGCCTTATAGGCGCTAATATAGGTCTTAATGTTTTAGCTTATGCTTAGCTAGTAGTACTACTTACATAGCAGCTTAGTTATTTTTCTAGTCCTAGAATGTGCAGTAAGTTGTGTTGCATAAACAGCGCAGATAAAGTAGGTCCTTAGAAACTAGATAGCTAGAACTATAAGCTTCTCTTTCTTTAGTAGTAGGCTCTTAGTGTTAAGCTTTTATTATAAGCTAGGATCCTACACTTTATTATAGCAGTATTATAAGCTTTTATAATTCTAATTAGTATCTAAGATTTAATTAATAAGCTTATATAGTTAATTTATTAGCAGTAGCTTTATAAGCTTTTTATTTAGTAAAGGGGTGCTCTACAGAGCAGCGCGTAATTAAGTAATAAGACTAATACTAATCTACTTTTAGCTTAGAAAAGAGTGTGTATAAGCAGCCTTATTTTTTTTTTTTTATGTTTTAAGCTTCTCTTACTTTCTTAACAGCGTATCTGTAACAACGTTAGCAGTGCCTAGGCAGTAGGTTAGCGTAAGGTTAAAGTCTGCTATTAGCATAGCTTATTACATCTAGTAAGAGGTAAGCTTACGCTTAACAGCAAAGTACTTAAGAGCTTAGTAGTTAGTAATTACTGTAAATAGCTTATTTTATTATAGGCCTATTAGCTACGCTTACTACTTTTATAGGCCTTAGATAACTATAAGCATCTTTTTATTATATATATTATAGTTTATCTGCAGTAGGCTTATAGTCTTAGAGTAGAACACTATAGGGCGCTAGATGCTGTTATCCTACAGCTGTAATAGTACTTTTATAATAACTTTGTTACTTACATTAGTCTTTATACACATCTTACAATCTAGTAAGTAGTGCGTAAAGATATTATTTAACAGCATAAAGTTCTTAGCGCGCTTAAACATAGCTAACTTATGCTCTTTTAAAAGATGCTAGGCGCCACACTTAAGTAGCTTTGTAAGTAGCTGTATAATGCAACTATAGTCTTTAAGAAAGGCGCAGTAGAAGTTGCAGAACTCTAGGAACAACTGTAGGCTCTTAATTAAGGTTAGTATAGGCTAGTCTTAGACAGCAGCTACTTTAGTAAGGTCCTTATAGATTTTATTTATGCTAATAATAAAACCTAGAAATTTTATTTTAGTAACTATAAATTTACTTTTTTTAAAGTTAATTTACAGGCTAGTGTTTTACAGACAACATAGAACCTTAGCAACATGTGCCTTATGCTGCAGAGGGTTGTCTAAGTAGATTAGAATGTTATTAAGGTAGGCTATATAAAAGTTATTAAGTAAGCTATGTAGAACCTAATTAATATATTACTAAAAAGTTATAAGGCTATTGTAGAGTCTAAAGAGCAGCATATAATACTTATAGTTACTATAGCATGTTTAGAAGGTAGTTAGGTCCTTAACCTCTTTAGTAAGCTAGATGTAATAAAACGCCTGTTATATGTTAAGCTTAGTAAAGACCTTAGCTACAGCTAGCTGCGTAAGCGTCTTCTAGATTAGAGGTATTAAGTAAGTGTTCTTCTTTATAATTATATTAAGCTTATAATAGTTTATATAAAACTTTTACCTTTTTTTAGCTTCTTAGTAAACAAGACTAAAGAAGTGTAGCTAGTGTTACTATGCGTAATAAATCTGCGTTGCAGGTGGTTGTCTAGATAGTCCTTAACTAGCCTAAGCTGCTCTAGAGACATGCTGTATAGCAGGCTGCTTAATAGGGTGTTCTCTGCTATTAGCTTAATATTATAGTTAACGCTAGGTTAGTGCAGTAGCAGTTTATCTAAGTCTCTTTTTAAGAAGTAAGCTAGTGTAGCTTTAGCGTACACAAGGGATAGTAACTTCTTAAGCATTAGCTGTTAGAGCTTATTCTTAGAATTAACTATTATAAGTGCTTAGCAGTCCTTAATTAGTTAATTAACTTTATAGACGCTAATATATCTAATTATAATGTCTCTGCGCCTTATGTGTAGCATAAATGTAGCAGCATTAATTATGTTTACCTTTAGCCTTACCTTAGCAAGTGCTTTTCTAGAAACAGCTAGTTAACATTAGCGCACTTAATTAGCGCTAAAGGGTATTAGTTAAAAATTAAGTTACTTTTTTATCTTCTTTAAGTTCTACTACTAATTATGCTTTTAAGTTAATTAAAGTTAGTATTAATTAATTTTTAATATCTTTATAAACTTATCTTATTAGTTAGTGTTTACTTAATAAGATTAGTTAATCTGTAGAGACGCGCTGCGCGTAGAGACAATAATATTACACTTATAGTCTTATATTTAATTATTGTTTAGCTACTAAATTAATTATTTCTTATAGTTAATCTAGATGCTAGCCTTCTTAAGAACCTTACAGCCTATAATTAAGTTATAACAGCTTATGTTGTAGAGGATAAAGAGTGTAAGCAGCTAGTAGCTATTAATTACTAGATCTGTGTAAAAGTACTTGTCTACTTATCTATTTAGTTAATTATTATATTTTATAATAAGAATAGACTTAATGCTAAGCATCTTAGGCTGTAGGTGCTTCTAGATTGTCTGTAGGTGTTGCAGGTAAATTAAATTATAGCTGCTAGCCCCTATGTTAATAAAACTATTTAAGCGTACAGTAATCCCTCTAGCAGAGACGCAGCAGGGCAGCATAAAGGGCTTGCTGCTAAATAGCAGCCTACGCAGCTTTTATGCTAGCGCTTTGTTTATTAACTCTAGGGAGAAGACTTTTTTTAAAGTAAGTCTTTTCTTAATTTACTATTCTTACTAGAGCTTACAGTGTCTAGCTCCTGCGCTGCTTCTATAGCCTTACTCTTAGCGCAGGTGTAAGGGCAGTTATAACTTATATATTCTAGCTAATAGCATAAGTAGCAGGTTACAGCATTCTTTATTAAAGCTGCCTATGCTTAGGGTGTTACTAGAGTTGTTAAGGCAGCAGCAGCAGCAGTAGGTTAAAGAATATTTTAACGCATAAGCTTCTTTTAACCTCTCTACGCGCGTTATGCGCTTAACTCTGCAGCAGACCTCTATAGTAAGAAGAATATCTAGTAGGCTTACTTTATGTAATTAAAAAAGCTAACTATTAAGTTATTATAGTAAGTTTTTATATATACTTAAAGCTAACTTAATAAGGTGTTATAAATCTTATTCTTTTACTGCTTAAGCAGCAGCTTAGCTTTATTTATAAGGCACATAAACTAGGCCTTAAAGTTTCTAAAATCCTAAAATAGCTTTATTTTAAGCTAGTAAAGCTTAGTCTTAGCTTTTATTTACTAGTTAGTATTTTTAAAGTTTTTTTTTAAAAAGCTTATAATATTCTTAGTTATTACTAGCTTACCTTACTACTTTTAAGCTTTAAAGTAAAGAACTAGTTAACCTAGCGCTTAACTACTTACTTTACTTTTAGTATAGTGTACTTAAGTGTTTTTTTTTCTTTATAAGGTTACTATCTATAGGTATAAAGTAGTCTATGTTATAAAGTAGCTTACTTATTAGAAGGTCTTTCTAGTAGTTAAATTTAACATTATTTTTGCCTATAAACCTAGGCAGATTCTCTGCTTTAGCTAACAGTTTTAGCCTAGCTCCCTAGCTTATAGTACTAATATAAGAGAGGTTAGGTGTTTTTAGTGTAGCTAGGTTAAATTACAGTTACTTTCTTAGTATAGTTAGCATAGGTGTGCCCCTTAGCGCTTAATAAGCTCTATCTAAGAGGAATAATTAGTTACGCGCTAGTGTAGTAGCAGCCTTAAGTTTTTTAACTTTATTCTTATAATTAGCTAGGCATTTAAGAGTTTTATTTAGTAAGCTTTAAAGCTTTTATAGCTTTTTACTAACTTTTACTTACTTAGCTTCTGCTATGTTAACTGCTTTAGTAAGAGTATTAGCATAGTCTTAATAAGCTTACACTTTTAATAACTACTGTAGTAGCTTATTTACTACAACTATGTAATCTGCAGCTATAAGGTTTAGTAGGTCTAGGCAAAGGCTAATTAAATTATAATTAGTAGTACCCTAGGTAATAGCCTCTGTCTAGAACAATAGTGCTTTCTTAGCCTACTAAGCGCGCGCGTGCGCAGTCTTAATAGCGTAGTCCTCTTTAAACACATTGTTAGTGTAGAACTAGGCCTAGCATAGCAGTGTCCTTAGTTTAGGCGTATAGGTGTTGCTAGTAGGCTAGGCAGTAAGATTAACATGCATTTTAATTCTTAATAGCTTCTTTATTTTAGTGCTCTTAGCTCCTTCCCTCTACTCTAGGGTCTAGCGGTCTGCAGAGGTATAGTGTAGTGTGAGCCCTAGGTCCGGTGACGGTGGGGCTAATAGTCAATTAGTGGTGGGTTTGTACGTGGGTTTGTACAGAGCCTGCGGCTCTCTTCGCGTTGTTGCAGTAGTAGTCAGTATAGTAGGCCCCCCCCTACAGTTAATTTAAACTAGAGCAGTAGCACTCCTAGCTTAAGGCTTCTTAATAAAGTGTAATAATCTAATTATTGCTTAGTGTTACTTTTATAGTTGCCTAGCCTAACTAGAGCTTTAAGGCAGATAGCTATTGTTAATAAACTAAAGCTTAGCCTAGTTATACTAGCAGATTTGTCTAAGTAAGAGTTAGTTAGCAGATTAAGCTCTTAGAGCTAACTACACAGTAGACCTAGATATTATGTTGCTGTCCTTTAGCTAAATAAGATAATTTTAGTGTAATGTAATAATAAGCACTATCTTTACTACTATATAAAGCTAGAGAAGCATAGCAGAGTAGGTTAGCTCTATTTTAGCTACACTAAGATAGAGAGGAGAAAGGGAGCTTTAAAGGCAGCTCTGCAGAAGAAGTGCTTACAGCGCTAAGGCGCTAGCAAGGACGCTAGCGCTAAGCAAACTAATAGCGTTGCGCTAGTCGCACCCCCTATATCCTGATTGGCTGCACGGGCAGCTCGTCATGTGACGCGCGACAGAGCTCTCTGCGTAGGACCGTCACAGTCTTATTATAAAAATTTTTATATAAGGTAATATACTAGTTCTTTGCTTGCGTATAGTTATTATAAGAGTAGTTTAATAACTAACATTTTTTCTTATAGCAGACAAAGCACTTCTTTGTCTGCGTACAGTTGTCTCTAGATTATAGCCTAAACCTAAATAAAGATCTTCTATGTTGTTTTTTTTTACGCAAAAAGAGGCTTCTTTTTTATTATGCAGAGTTGTATTAGCAGTTTATGTAGTATGTATTAGGCAGTTTCTAAAAGTATTAGTTTACCCTTTAGTTTATAGTAACTTAAAGTAATGCTTATAAGTTGCTAAATAAGGCTTTATATAAAAGCTTAATAGTAAACATAGTATGTTCTAGTTCTAGTTATTCTTAACAGGCTTATATAACAGCAGTGTGCAGTAGAACATCTTTTTAAAATTCTATTCTTAGTGCCTTTTATATAAGTATAAGCTTATTAATTATTATTTTAAAAACTTTATATAAACTTTTATTAAAGTTCTTTTATTAGTATTATATAAAGGTTATTATTGTCTAGTCTGTTTAGTACTAGCTATAGTTTACATTAGTGTTAAAGTAACTACTTAAGGTGTTATATAAATGCTTCTAGTTATGTCTAGAGCCTATGTTATATATATAGTACATATTTACCTAACCTTTTAAGATATCTAGAAAGATGTCTATGTACTAAGTTTCTTAGATATCTAGCTATTAACATAAATTAATAAAGATTTTTATTTTATTTATAAAAATGTTATATAGTTAACTTATATAGTTATTATCTTTTTTTTATACTTTTTAAAATTATATAATTTTATCTACTAAGAGTTTTTCTTTAGCAGTTTCTCTTTAAGGTAGAAGTTTATATAGGTTGTAATGTAGTATAGATTGTGCAGGTAGTATTAGTAGTGTATACACTACTGTAGGCAGTAGTGTGTACAATTAAGGGTGTAGAGCAGGCGTTAGGTAGGGTGGCATGTATTGTTTGTACAGTAATTAGTGTAGTGCTAGCTAAAGTATAAGAGTAAGTAATACTAGTATATTTAGTATTAATAGCAGCATTATATTTAGTCTACTTCTGTGCAGAGCCTTATATAGTAATAAAAGTTACATATAAAGCCTTTTTAGTATAATTACTTTTTCTTATGCTATATTATACAGCTTTTAGGCTTAAGTACCTTTAGTGCCTAGCTATAGTGTAATTCTCTTATCTTTTAGCACTTATATAAGCTCTCTTTTAAACGCGCAGCTAAGTGCTAAAAAGTCTTATAGTATTTATTTTTTAAAATTTTTTATATATAAACTTAAAAAGGTAGCGCCTTTTTAAGTTATTATATGTAGATTAGTAATTATATAACTTATATATAATTAAGTTTATAAGCTTATTAAAGCTTTTAACATATTAATCTTGTTATTCTAGTACTCTAGGCTAGTCTTATTTTATAGTATTACCTCTAATATCTCTATATCCTTTATAAGTTGTTTATATAATAAAAATTATTTTTTATTTTTCTTATTATTACATAGAGTTATTAGTTGCTAATAAGATTTTATTATAATAGTATAGTTAATTACTTTTCTAGTAAATTACACAGGTACTGCTATTATCTAGCTGCTAAGTTGTATAGCTTTAATAGCTTTAGTGTGCACCTTACACTATCTTCTTTTTACTTTATATAGTAGCAGAGCTTGCTATATAATGCAAAGAATTAATGTGCTATTGTCTAGCTACTAGGTTATACAGCTTTAGTAGCTTTAGTGTGCGTCTTACACTATCTTCTTCTTACTTTATACAGTAGCAGAGCTTGCTATATAATGTAAAAAATTAATCTACTATTCTAAAAAATAAGTAACTAAATAAAGTACTTTATAAAGTGTAAGTGCTCTATTATTACTTTTTCTAAAGGATAAGTAACAAAACAAAGTACTTTATAAAGTATAAGTACTTTATTATTACTTTTACTAATTTATAGTTAATTAAATTAACTACTAATTAGTGTTAAATAGGCTCTAATAGCTAGCTACTTATAGTATAAGCACTTAAGTAGCAAAAGTAAGAGTAGTGTACAGTGTGCATAGTGTATAAGGTAGGTAAAGTAAGAGTAACATGTTTCTAGTTCTATTGCTCTTGTCTTTTCTCTATATAAAAAAAAAGAGGGATATCTAGATGTTTGCGCATAGAGGTTCGCGCACAAGCATCATGTGACATAGATACGTGATCCTGCTTGTGCGCGATCGCTTGTATCTAGGCCGCGACGCTGCTGCTGCGTACAGACATTTATACTATATTTTTTTTAATTAAATATATTTTGTATGCTATATTTTTTCATACTATGTTTTTCTTTATACTATAGTATTTTATATACTATATCTTTTTTTATAAGTTAGTTTTTTATACTTTTATGTTTTTTTTTTACTAACGTACTTCATGGGCGAGTTGCTTACACACCTAAGTTGCTTACTTTTGCTAAGACCCTACTAAACTACTCTTCCTACACTAATGCGTTCCTAACAACACTACTTAGACGCGCTAAAAGAATGTTAGATACAGCTTACACTCTAAGCTTTTAAATAAGACATAAAACTCTTAAAGAAACATGCTACAGCTATGTATAGAGTTTTTTAAAAGACAATAAATAACTACAGCGCTAGACAACCTTTATAAGCTAATTCTATAGCTAACTTATAGAAGCTAGGTAATAAGAAGAAGCAGGTAATTATTAAGACTATACTTAAGCTATATATGCAAGGATTTTCCCCTTAGATAGCATTTATAGCTAATATAGCTAATTCTTTACGCGCTAAGCATAATCTAGGCTATGTTAGCATAAACTAGCCTAGTATGTTTGTAAAGTGTTATTTAGAGCTTAAAGTAAAGTTTTAAGCGCAAGTATAGTTAATAGATATTTAGCCTATAATAAAGCCTGTCTTGCTAAAGTTGTACATGTTATTATTCTAGATGCTATACTTAGCTTTAATATTCTCTACAAGGCTAAACCTGCCCTAAATTACCCTAGGACTCTTACAGAGGGCTCTCTTATAGTTGTACTACGCGTAAACGTTACTTTAAGGTCTAAATAACACTTCCTAAACATACTAGGCTAGTTTATGCTAATATAGCCTAGATTATGCTTAGCGCGCAAAGAATTAGCTATATTAGCTATAAATGCTATCTAAAAGGAAAATCCTTGCGTATATAGCTTAAGTATAGTCTTAATAATTATCTGCTTCTTCTTATTACCTAGCCTTTATAAGTTAGCTATAGAATTAGCTTGTAAAGGTTGTCTAGCGCTATAGTTATTTATTGTTTTTTAAAAGACTCTGTATATAGCTGTAGCACATTTCTTTAAGAGTTTTATGTCTTATTTAAAAGCTTAGAGCGTAAGCTATATCTAACGTTCTTTTAGCATGTCTAAGTAGTGTTGTTAGGAATGCATTAGTGTAGGAAGGGTAGTTTAGTAGGGTCTTAGCAAAAGTAAGCAACTTAGGTGTGTGAGCAACTCGCCTGTAAAGTACGTTATAACTTTTTTTATACTATATCTTTCTTTATAATATTTTTTTTGTTTAAGTAACTTTTATTTTTATATTATTACTTATTTTACTCTCTATGTAACGTACCTAACAGGTTGGCCGGCCACACAGGTTAGCCGGCCACTTTTGCCAAGCCCCTACCAAAACCACTCTATTCTAGCACAAAACAGCCTACTTTAGCCCTATATAAAGCAATACAACACAAGATATTATTTAGAGTCTACTTTTACTACTTTTTTACATATATGTAAGTTATGCCTAGTTTAATTACACTACCTACATTGCCTTTAACTTAGCTTACCTTCTTTAGCGCGCACTTGCGTCTTTAGCTTCTTTCTATTACTACGCGCTTTAAACTTCTTTAAAGTAGTTAGACAAGCCCTATTCTTAACTATTAAGGTTTTTTCTGCCTAAATTTACTTTTTTTTATGCAATCTATGTTACATAGCAGCCTTATTTACTGCTTAAAGCTCTATAATCTCCTTTTATGCTAACACTAGCTTGTGTGTAATAATTACTGCCTTTTTTAAAACTTTCTTAAAAGCTTCTACTATAGATGTTAGTAAGCTATTTATATGCTTCTAAATTCTTACTTTTATAAGCATTAATTATAACCTAAATTTAAAAGTATTACTTAGAGTTTATAACTACTAAGGCTTATTATTAATAAGTAATAGTAGTAATAGAGTACATAACTAGATATTAAGAGCTATTTTAACCTATTCTAGGTTAAATAAGACTAAACTAGCGCTTTAAAACTTTTTTTAAATATTACTAAAAGTAATTACTACATTATAAGTGTGTATAAAGCATAGTAAAAACTTAAGTTTTATAATATAAGTAATTTAGTTATATATAAGATCTTTAGCTTAGCGCTTATATACTTTTTTTAAAAGAGTAAAACAACCTATATTAAAAGGCTATAAAAAGTGTAATAAGTGTAAAGGTATATAAATAGTAATAATTTTATTTTTTTTATAGTACTGCTAAAAATTAAGCAAGTTATAGCTTTTATAGCTATTAATAATAAAAAGCTAATAAGCGCTTATAACTTTTTTTTATATACTTATTAAAGTGCTTTAACTACTACAGTCTAAGCTTATTTATTATCTAGCTGTTTTTAGAGACTATAATAACCTAGTTCTAAGGCAGATTTTTTTTTATACTAGGTAAAGAGGTAATAGCAGCCTTTAAAGATAATAAAAAGTAGAATAGCCTACTTTATTATATTAATGCTTTAGATAACTATTATTTACTTTTTATTACTTTACTATATTACTTTTAGCTATTCTTATTTTTTTTAAAGCTGTAACAACTACTCTAGTTAATATTTAGCCTATTATAAAGCCTAACTTATTAAAGTTATATATGTCTTTATTCTAGATACTATACTTAGCTTTTATGTTAGCTACTAGGCAAAACTAGCCTTAGATAACCTTTAGATTTGTGAGAGCACTGTGAAGCAGGAAGCGTGAAGCGCAGAAGGGGGTACAGGATAGTATTGATAGACGAATCCTTGAGGAGACTCAGGGGTTCGTAAGAGGATATATATATATATGTGCTGGGGCACGTGACGGGACGTCATGTGCCCAAGGCTGGGCCGAGGGCTCTCCGGGGAGAGTCCGAGGCATGTCCAAGTTGACTGTGACAAGATTCTTATAAAGCACCCTTTTATAATTATACTTATAATTAAACTTTATTATAAACTTAAGGCAGTGCTTAACTTATATACTAGGCTAGTTTAAGCTAACCTAGCCTAGATTACACTCTGCGCGCAAGAAATTAGCTATATTAGCTATAGCTGTAAGCCTAGAAAAAAATCTATATATAATAAGCTTAAGTATATACTTAATAACTACTTTTTTTTTAAGCTTAGTTAGATTTCTTAATTTAGGCTAGCATTCTGCTTCTAAAGGCTGTCTAGCGCGTTAATTACTTAGTATTATGTAAAAGACATTATAAATAGCTGCAGCATATTATAAGAAAAGTTTTAAGTCTTATTTAAAAGTCTAAAAAGTAAGCTATATCTAATGTTCTTTAGAAGATTTAATCTAGTGTTGTTGTTAAGGCATTATGTAGATAGGTAGAGTGTAGTAGGGGCTTAGCAAAAGTGGCTAGCCAACCTGTGTAGCCGGCTAACCTGTTAGGTACGTTATAATTTTATTTCTTCTTTTAATTTATTTATAAAATACTTATTAGTTTATGCTATAATATAATAGTTTAGTTTAATTTGCTATCTTCTTATATATTTTACTTTATACTACTAGTTTATATAATGTATAATACTTTACACTATTTTACTATCTTTTTCTATAATGTTCTATAAACTACTGTAAATTACTATAATGTGCTGCAATTTGCTACAATTTGATACAATTTGCTATAATATGCAGCACTTTACTATAATATACTGTAAATTGCTTTAGTTTACTATTGTAACGATTCTTACAAATCGTTCCATCTCGGGTCGCTCGGATCCTATCCGAAGGGTCCCCGTATCGGCCCCAACCATGACTCGACCCTGAACCCCGCAGTTACCCCTATTCACCCAAGTATTTAGTCGCACCCCTCCCCTTAGCTAGCTTAGTAGTTTTCTGATATCCTTCGTACAAGGCCTATAGGTGTCAATGGCATTCCCAGGTTCTGAGTCCCCACGCACTCCCATATGCCTCTGAGTGGATTCCCACCGCATTCGGACCCATTGTCTTGCCTGTGCCGTTACAAAAGGCTATAATTAAGTATAAAGTAAAGAATTTTTAAATTAGCAATTAGTTTTTTCCCTTCACTAGCTAATAGTCCGCTGTAGTGTTGACTAGCAAGGGTATCAGGGGCTCTGCCCCTGTCGGGGCTTCGCCTCTTCTCTCCCCAGTCGACTAAGCTAGCTGAGATAAAGTAACGCGGCATTAGGAAACCTCGTCTAGGTTAGTTTTGCCTAGCGAATGGCGGGCGTGGCATGTGCCGTGACATTATCATCGGCAAGAATAATAATGGTGTGCCACTTCACACTAGGTACTTATATACTAAAAGTGAGACTGAAGTAACTTAGGGTAGCGAGCTGTGCCTACAATTTCAAAGAACAAAACTCTACAAGATTTCTAAATAGAGTTACCTACCTTATATAGCTAACTCCCAACTACTTGTATTCTACTTAGTAAATCTAAGCTGGGATTATTAATTGCTTAATTGCTTATTCTCTCAATGAGCTGATCGGCTGTTCGATGAGTATTAGACTGCGCAGGTGTGAGTATGTATCGAGCGGACGAGGTTCCCGATTAGGTATATGTAGACTAAATTCGCGACTTGGCGGACTATTCCAAGCACTCGTGCAGCTAATAAGAGGCTAGGCTAGAAGGTCTAGTCTATAAATAAGAAAATAGGGTTGATAAGCAATTATTTAGAGGTATGACACATCGCGATTTCCCTTGGACAAACACAGTTACACAGATTACAGTCTATTAACCTTGTTACCCTCGCGCCCATTACTTTACAAATAGGTTGGCTAGAGTTATATTGTTAAATAACTTTAGACGAGCTCGTTGTGCTGCGAGCTGTTTAAGACGGTATTTCGCAGTGTTCAAGGCTTGACATATCGAGCCGACAATAGCCAGTGGACCCGAGTGGCAGAAGCCTGTTAAGCCTATCAAGGACATGATCCATGGTGTATAAGACCAGCCAGGGTCATCCTAATAGTAATGATGGCTTAGCGTTTAGGCAATTTGAATAGATCTGGTCTGAGCCGCTTAACACAGCCTATTAACGTAACTTCTAATAAAAGAAGAAACATCATACATAAGATTTAGGGGCTACTAGGTTAATACATAAAGAGAGTGCTCCTTCTTAGGTCGCATTTACTATAGCAAAAATCAGATCCTCCTCGAACTCCGCCCTAGTAAGCTGCGAACCTTCCACTACCTAGCATAATGAAGATACATATTGCGATTCTGTTTTGGGTGGTCTTTTTCACGGGCACATGGGTAAGTTTTGCATGTTCTCTCCTATTTTCTCTCCCCTAAACTGGAAATAGATGACTGCTAAGTCTTGCTCTCAACTAACGCTGATGAAAATAACTAGGCTACAACATGCACCAAGTCCAACGCCGTTTCCTTACTTGACTATACTAAATCAATGAAGGAGACGAACCGAGAAACAACCTGCTTTCTATGCAAGTTAGGCGCATGGACAACCGTTTGCCAAGAAATGTGCCGCCCTATAAAGCGAGATATTGAGATACCTAATATTGCACCTCGGGCAACCCAAATTTCGTGTTAGTAGTTCTTTACCCCCACACTGTGAAGAGTGTTCGAGAAACAATATACGGTTAACTTATTCTCTGGTATCGCAGGCCAGTCTAATGATGTTTGTACATATTTCGATCAATATTTGCTATGCTTCAGCCCGAGGTATGTGCTACCATTGAACTTGGCTTAAATATATTCGTGGTATACTTTTTCATACGCAAAGAGCTGTTATCTTATACTAATTACGCATTATGCTTCTAGTACAATGATTATTTACGACAATGAATCAAGAGTAAACCTTCTCACAGGAGAAGTAGTTTACGCCAACGGGACTCGCACAAACATATATTCCACCATTGGAGGGCAGCCAACACCTACGTCTATCCGCCCAACGACAGCAGCAATTTCTAGAGCCACCCAAGCGGCAGGTACCGCGTCCACCGCTTTAATTTCGCCTACATTAAAGCCTACCCAGAATAGTAGTTCACCTTCTCTAATATTTAAACTGTCTTCGTTTATTCCTATATGGGTTTCGATCTATTCTATCTTAGCACTAGCTTTGCTCTAATTCGTATGTAACTTCTAAACTATAGCCCCTAAGAGCCTTCTCTACCTTTTATCAAGAGGTGAGCCTCGGGCATTTAAGCTCCCGCTGATCAAAGATCCAGGTAGTAACCTTATAACAGTTGTACTTATACTCTCTCGTTATATTTTTCTCTGCTCCTTCTTTCTGTACTAATTTAACTACTGTAAGGCCGAGATGGTCCTTACGCGGGACGGGGATATATACTATTCTCTACGCAGAATCAACTGTTGGTTGATTATTCGCACCTTTTTAGTTGTATTAGCGTAGTGGTACAGAGCTCCGTCCTTGCAACTACAGCAGAATTCGTTGTACAATAGAAGTATATTAGTATTTATTTATTAACACATTGTTCTTTAGATAAAAAAATTAATTTAGAGTATAGAAGACTAGTGTTAGGATAAGAGTTTATTAAATAGAAGAATAATTATTTAACATTTAACATACATCATAGGCAAGTTGCTTACACACCTAAGTTGCTTACCTTTGCTAAGACTACACTATAATAAACTCTATTATAGCCTATAACAACCTGCTTTAGCTGTTAGATATGCGCACCTACTGTCAAGACAGGAGGAACGCTTGACAAAAGCTGCTACATAGTACGAGCAATAAGCTCGAACAGTATGTTGCTGCAAGCTGGTCGCGCATAGGGCAAGTGCGCGAGGGACTTGGATCGGCAAAACAAAAAGCCAAGCAACACGAGTAGAGCAGAAAAAGGATTAATAAATCAATATAATTAATCATCATCCTATACATTATATCCAAACCCATCATTCATCTTAGGAAGCCTAGAAACAGTGCTTTAATCTAACATTAGTATAACTTTATAGCAAATTATATAAACCCTTAAACTACTACTAATTCTAGTAGTAATCTACATAAATTTAAAGTCTTTATATAATTACTTTGTTAAGCTAGGCACTACTAGTAAAAAGTAACTTATAATTAACATTATGTTACTCTATAAATTATATAAGAAAAAAAAATTGCTAAGATTAAGTAAATTAATAGTAAAAACAACTTAGTAGATGTGTGTATAAAGAAAATACTAAATTAGAGTTTTTAATTATTAGTCCTAAGTAACTACCTCTCTGTCTAGATAGAAGCATCTGTAGACTAGCTAGATCCTATGCACAAAGATGCCTTAGACTAACTAGACTAACAACACCTTTATATAAGGCCTAATTTTTTTTTTATATTTTTTTTTTATATTATAAACACTTATTTTTTTTATTATAAGAATCTATTACTGCTAGCACTGTACGAAAAGAGAAAAGAGCTAGGGGATTATACAGCAGGGCTGAGAAAGTAGAGGATAAAAAAAAGAAAAGCTATTTACATAGCACAACTAGCTTATTCTAACGCACAGCATTACTAGGGCAAGTCCTAATAAATAAGGTAGAGTATAGGCAAAACATAATTAGATAGACCTATATAAATAGAAGAGAGGTAATGTGTATAGAAGGCAACTTTTTAAATAAAAAGAAAAAGTTTCTAGTGTCTATACACAGCAGTAGTGTTATAGTTTAGATATAAGCTATTGCGCATAAGCAGGATTATGTATTTATGTTACATAATGCTTGTGCGCAAACCTCTGTGCGCAAACATCTAGATATTCCCCTTTTTCTTTGTACAGAGGAAAAAGACAAGAACAATACAGAACTAGAAACATGTTGCTCTCACCCTACCTACCCTGTACACTGTGCACACTGTACGCTACTCTTACTCTTGCTACTTAAGTGCTTATACTATAAGCAGCTAGCTAACAGAGTCTATTCAACATTACACTTATATAAAAGGCACTAAAAATAAAATTTTAAAAAAATGTTCTACTATATGTGTTAGATTAAAGCACTGTTTCTAGGCTTCCTGAGATGAATGATGGGTTTGGATATAATGTATGGGATGATTGATTAATTGTATTCATTTTCTTAATTTATCGATCCTTTTTCTGCTCTACTCGTGTTGCTCGGCTTTTTGTTCTGCCGATCCGAGTCCCTCGCGCACTAGCCCTATGCGCGACCAGCTTGCAACATGCTGCAAAATGCTGCAATTTGCTGCAACATGCTGTAAAATGCTGCAATTTGCTGCAACATGCTGCAAAATGCTGCAAAATGCAGCAATTTGCAGCAACATACTGTTCGAGCTTATTGCTTGTACTATGTAGCAGCTTTCGTCAAACGTTCCTCCTGTCTTAACAGTAGGTGCGCATACCTAACAATATGCTAGTATTATATAAGCTTATTAAAGATAACTAGAACTAAAACATGCTATGTTTACTATTAAGCTTTTATATAAAGCCTTATTTAGTAACTTATAGGCCTTACTTTAAGTTACTATAAACTAAAAAGTAAACTAATACATCTAAAAACTGCCTAATGTGTACTACACTAACTGCTAATATAACTTTATATAACAAGAGAGAAGCTTCTTTTTATATAGAAGAGAATAATATAGAAGATTTTTATCTAGGTTTAGGCTACACTCTAAAGACAACTATATATAACTAAGAAAGTGCTTTGTTTACTATAAGTAAAAATGTTAGTTATTAAACTACTCTTATAATAACTATACATAAGTAAAGAACTAGTACATTACTTTATATATCTAAGACTTTAAAAGTTACCTTAAAAAAGAAAATAATTTGCATAATATAAAAAATATAAAATACAAAAATAAAAATACTAAAAAAGCTATTAACTACTTTACCTCTACTACCTACTTATACTATGTAACAGGAGAGGACATCTATAGCATTAAACCTAAGAAGTATGCTAAGCAGTTTATCCTTAATAACTAATACTATATAGTAACGTACTTTATAGGCGAGTTGCTTACACACCTAAGTTGCTTACTTTTGCTAAGACTCTACTACACTACTTTTTTTACACTAATGCATTTCTAACAACACTACTTAGATGTGTTAAAAGAATGTTAGATACAGCTTACACTTTAGGCTTTTAAATAAGATGTAATACTTTCTAAGCAACACGCTATAGATATTTATAAAGTCTTTTAAAAAATAATAAGTAACTAACACACTAGATAACCTTTTTAAGCTAATTATATAGCTAACTTATAAAAGCTAAATAATAATAAAAAGTAAGTAATTATTTAGCACATACTTAAGCTAGATACACAAGGATTTCCCCTCTAGCTAGCAGCTATAGCTAATATAGCTAATTCTTTACATGCTAAGTATAATATAGGCTATATTAGTATAAACTAGCTTAATATATTTATTAAGTGTTACTTAAAGCTTAAAGTAAAGTTTAAGTATAACTATAACTATAAAAAAACTTTTTATAAAAATTTTATAGTAATTTAAAGCTAGTTTAACTTTATAAAAAATATTAAAGCTAAGTATAGCATTTAAAATAATAACATATATAACTTTAATAAAATAAAGTTTATAATAGGCTAGATATCTCCTAGAGCAGTTATTATAAGTTTAGAGAGATAAGAATAGCTAAAAGCAGTTTAGCTAGGTAACTAGAAGTAGACAACAGCTATCTAGAGCATTAATGCTAAAAGGTAAGCTATTTTACTTTTTATTATTTTTTAGAGTAGTAACTACTTTTTAAACTAGTATAAAAAAGAAAATCTACTCTAAAATTAGGTTATTATAATCTCTAAGCGTAGCTAGACTACTAATTAGCTTAGTTTAAACTAGTTAAAGCACTTTAACACGCATATAAAAAATGTACTATTAGTAGCTACTATCTACTAGTTATTAACAGCTATAAAAGCTATAACTTACTTTATTTTTAGTAATACTATAAAAATAATAAAATTATTACTATTTATATACTTTTTTACTTATTACACTTTTTATAGCTACTTAATGTAGGTTATTTTACTTTTTTAAAAAAGGTGTATAAGCGCTAAGCTAAAAACTTTATATATAACTAGATTACTTATATTATAAAAATAAAGTTCTTACTATACTTTAAAGTAGCTTATAATGCTATAATTACTTTTAGTAATATTTAAAAAAAGTTTTAAAGCGCTAGATTAGTTTCTTTTAACCTATAATAAGTTATAATAGGCCTTAATATAAAGTTGTGCACTTTATTACTACTACTACTTATATATAATAAGCCTTAGCAGTTGTAAACTTTAAGTAATACTTTAAAACTTAAGTTATAATTAATGCTTATAAAAATAAAAATTTAAAAGTATATAAATAGTTTACTAACTTTTATAGTTAAGGTGTTTAAAAAGGTCTTAAAAAGAGTAATAATAATTATGCATAAGCTAGTGTTAGTATAATAAAAAATTACTAAGCTTTAAGCAGCTAATAAAGCTACTATGTAATATAAATTACATAAAAGAAAGTAAATTAAAGTAAAAAAAACTTTAATAATTTAAAAAAGCTTATACTTAATAGCTTTAAAGGAATTTAAAGCGCGCAGTAATAGAAAGAAAGTAAAAAAGCAGGTGTAAGCTAAAGTAGGTAAGCTATTCTAAAGGCGCTGCAGATAGTGTAATTAGACTAGGCATAACACGCAAATATGTAAGTAAGAAGTAGAAGTAGTATCTAAATAATATTCTAGGCTGTACTGTACTATATAGTGCTAGAGCGGGTTGTTATAGGCTATAATAGAGTTTGTTAGGGTAGGGTCTTAGCAAAAGTAAGCAACTTAGGTGTGTAAGCAACTTGCCTGTGAAGTACGTTATACTAAGGTAAATTATAGGACATAGGCGTAGTAAAAATTTCTACTATTAGTAAGTTCTAACTTAAGGCGTATATATAAGAGAACTTACATATAAAAATTAATTAAACACCTAGCTAAATAGATATTAGCCTTAAATGCTAGACACTAAAGAGATTAATTAGTACTATATAAATCTAGAACCTAATTAGTCTAGTTATATACTACATTTTAGAAACTCTAATACTCTTTCTACTATTACTAGCAGATGCTAACTAACTTAGAGTATACTTTAATAACATTTTAAATATTATTATATATAAAAATAAAACTACTGTCTTTATTATATAAAAATAAAGACACTTTTTTTTAATATTAGTAAAAAAAATTTTATGTTTTTTTTTACTAAATTAAAACTTTACTGCCTTTACTACTAATTTAAACACCCCTGTATAAAGAGACTTTAGAAGATGCTAACTAGTGTAAGCTACAACATTAATAATGTAGTGTTAGAAAAGATTAAGAAGTTTTACTACCTCTACTAATTATATAACTAAGCTTTATAAAAATTTAAGTTTATAATTAAAAATAACACCTACTTTAACTATAAAGTTATTATTAACATTATATAAATTAATAATAAGAATGTCTTATATATTATTAATGTAGACATATTATTTTAGGCTAACGTACTTCATGGGCGAGTTGCTCACACACCTGAGTCGCTTACTTTTGCTAAGACCCCACTAAACTACCCTTCCTACACTAATGCATTCCCTACAACACTACTTAGACGCGCTAAAAGAATGTTAGATATAGCTTGCGCTCTAAGCTTTTAAATAAGACATAAAACTTTTAAAGAAATGTGCTATAGCTATATGTAAGGTCCTATAAAAGGCAACAAATAACTATAGCGCTAGACAACCTTTACAAGCTAATTCTACAGCTAAATTACAGAGGCTAGGCAATAAAAAGGAGCAGGTAATTGTTAAGACTATACTTAAGCTATATGCGCAAGGAATTTCCCCTTAGATAGCATTTATAGCTAATATAGCTAATTCTTTGCGCGCTAAGCGTAATCTAGGCTATGTTTGCATAAACTAGCCTAGTACGTTTGTAAAGCGTTATTTAGAGCTTAAAGTAAAGTTTTAAGCGCAAGTATAGTTAAGAGATATCTAGCTAATTATAAACCCTATTTTGCTAAAGTTGTACGTGTTATTATCCTAGATGCTATACTTAGCTTTAATATTCTCTATAAGGCTAAACCTGCTCTAAATTACTCTAGGACTCTTATAAAAGGCTCTTTTATAGTTGTACTTATGCTTAAACATTACTTTAAGCTTTAAATAATGCTTTACAAACATACTAAGCTAGTTTATGCAAACATAGCCTAGATTACGCTTAGCGCGCAAAGAATTAACTATATTAGCTATAAATGCTATCTAAGAGGAAATTTCTTGCGCATATAGCTTAAGTATAGTCTTAACAATTACCTGCTTCTTTTTATTGCCTAGCCTCTGTAATTTAGCTGTAGAATTAGCTTGTAAAGGTTGTCTAGCGCTATAGTTATTTGTTGTCTTTTATAAGACTTTGCACATAGCTATAGCACATTTCTTTAAGAGTTTTATGTCTTATTTAAAAGCTTAGAGCGTAAGCTGTATCTAATGTTCTTTTAGCGCGTCTAAGTGGTGTTGTGGGGAATGCATTAGTGTAGGAAGGGTGGTTTAGTGGGGTCTTGGCAAAAGTAAGCAACTCAGGTGTGTGAGCAACTCGCCTATGAAGTACGTTACTATATTTCTAAAGTCTATGTCTACACAAGATACCTAGAATGCACTGTGTAAATGCTAGATTAACACCTATTAAGAACCTCTAGACTGTATTATATATAACTCTAGTGTAAACTTTACTTTAAAGGATTATTAAGCTTATGTAAAGATTATAGAAGCTATATGTAGACAGATGCCTATAGAAGCATATTAGGCAGTTAGAAAGGTTAAGCGCGTGTACACACCTTTTTAATAAGTGTTTAACATTCTAAAGACTAAGCTAGGTAACTATATAAATAATAAGGCTATTCTATAGATAGTAGTTAAGGCTTTAAACAACACAGCTAGCCTACACAGTCTAGTACCTACGCTGCTAGTCATTAAAGCATACCTAAGAGTTAACCTAGACTTTTTACTATTACTAGACATTATTACATAAGTAAGCGCTGTGCAAAAGGTAATAAAAATGCTTTAAAAAGACTATATTAAAGTTAACATTAATTATGTAATAAACACTTATAATAGCTTTATAACATATAAAGTTCTTAACTTCTTTCTTAGCTTAGAAATTATAGCATAAAGAGAAAAGAAAGGCTACACTAGCCTATATAAAATAAAGAGTATTAAAAAGAGTAACATTATTATTAAAAAAAAAAGCCTACTATAGCTCTAATATACACAGGTTAAACTATACTATAATAAAAAAAAGACAACCTACCTGTAATAAAAGACCTAGATAAACTAACCTTTATATAAAAAGATCTTTTATAGAAAACAAAAAGAGAACAACTTTATAAAAATATTATAGAGGCAGAACTAAAGCCTACTATAGACTAAGCCTCTTAGGATAGCAATGCTGCACTATTGTAGAGAGAAGATATAGATACTAGAAGAAGTAAAAGGTAAAGGAAACTTGCATAAAGTCTAAACTAGGTATTTCTAACCTAGAAGAAAAAAGATAATTAGGCCTTATCTATTAAGCTCTGTATAGATAGTATAATTACTATACCTAGAAAACTATTTAAGAAATTAGACTATATAGAGATAAACACTTTAATTACTAATAGTGTTGAATAGGCTCTAACAGCTAGCTGCTTATAGTATAAGCACTTAAGTAGCAAGAGTAAGAGTGGTGTATAGTGTGCACAGCATATAAGGTAGGTAAGGTGAGAGTAATATAATTCTAGTTCTATTACTCTTGTCTTTTCTCTGTACAGAGGAAAAAAGGGATATCTAAATGTTTACGCATAGAGGTTTACACATAAGCATTATATAACATAGATACATAGTCTTGCTTATGCGTAATTACTTATATCTAAATTATAACACTACTGCTGTGTATAAACACTAGCAACTTTTCTTTTTATCTAAAAAGTTACCTTCTGTACACGTTACCTCTCTTTTATCTATGTAGGTTTATCTAATTATATTCTGCCTTTACTTTACTTTATTTATTAGAACTTGCCTTAGTAATGCTGTACATTAAAATAAGCTAGTTACACTATGTAAATAGCTTTATAAATAGTGTAAAGTATTTTAAGCTATTATTATCTAGCCTTTATGCGCTTACCTTATAAGTAATTTAGCAGTGTATAAACTGTTTTGTGCAGAGTTTTATGCTAGAATAGTGTAGGATCTTTGCGTAGGCAGGTGCGTAGAGAGGTGTATATAATAAAGTCTTTTTTTTTTTATTTTCTCTTCTTTATCTTTTACTTTTTAAGCCTTACTGTACAATTCCCTAGCTCTTTTCTCTTTTTGTATAGTGCTAATAGTGACAGATACTCCTGCCTGCACACACACACACACACACACACACACACAGAGAGAGAGAGAGAGATGTCTCTCTAGCCTTCCTTCTCTACCTCTAGCGCTGTTAGTGCGGGCGTCTTTAACGTCCTTGTGCAGTCTAGCAGCCTAGGGCGCATCTATGTTACCCTTTTAACTAGTTTTACTACTAATTAGTAGTTTATTTAGTGTTTTAGCATAAATATATAAATCTTTTAGCTTTTCTACTTTCTTTTTATATAAAATGCTAATTATAGATAGGCTAAAGAGCAGCATATAGCAGCTTTACTATTTTATAATATTAATGTTGTCTTACCTACTAGCACTAATCTACAGCTATAGGCAGTAAAGGTTATTTGTTATAAGAGGTACTTTTATGCAGTTTTAGTCTAGAGTTATAGTTAAGTTCTAGTAACTTTATATGCTTATTATTATAGTAGCACTACTAGTGCCTTTTTTTTATTAAGTGTTATATGTTAGCTAACTTCTAGGCTAATGCCTACGCCTTGTGTGTATAGCAGAGCTGTGGTCTGCATTGTGACTACTATACATAAGGGGTAGTAGCTTTTTCTTCTTCTGTATACTAGACAAATAGACTGTCTTTTTTACATATTTTTCTCTTTTAATCTTATAATAAAAAAAATAAGTGTGTATAATAAAAAAAATAAAAAAGATAAGCCTTATATAAAAGTGTTATTAGTCTAGTTACTCTAGAGCATCTTTGCGCACAGGATTTAGCTAGTCCACAGATGCTTCTATCTAGACAGAGAGGCAGTTAGTTAAGACTAATAATTAAAAAGCCTAGTTTAGTATTTTCTTTATATATATATTTACTAAGTTATTTTTACTATTAATTTACTTTATTTTAGTAATTTCTTTTTTTTTATATAATTTATAGAGTAATATAATGTTAATTATAAGTTACTTTTTACTAGTAGTGCCTAGCTTAATAAGGTAATTATATAAAGACTTTAAATCTATGTAGATTACTACTAAGATTAGTAGCAGTTTAAGTGTTTATATAATTTACTATAAAGTTATACTAAGTGTAATTATATTATTAAACAATTTAACTATTTTATATAGTTTGCTAGTAAAAACACTCTTAGTTACTTTTTTATACTTAGTAGAATTCTAGTATATAATGTTGCCTAGTATTTTAAAGTAGTTACTTTACTTTATATAGTTTTTATTACTTAATATAATTAAAAATTCTAGCTATAAGCTAAAGTTTTTATTATTAGTAAATAATTTATTTATAAAGATAAACACCTTTACATAATTAAGTTATAATAGTAGAAAGGTAAGACTACACTTACTATTATGTATCTGCTATTAAATTTATGTGTTAAGTGTGTTAATGTTATTATATAAAGAGTCTATAGTTTATGTAGTAATAAAAAGGTTAAATGCTACCTTTAGTTAACATATAAATATAATATATGCCTCTTTTACATGTTACTTAACATATTATTATACAGCATTTTTGTTTTCTAAGTTAATTATATAAAAGTAGCTTACTTATCTTTTCTAAGTAAGAACTACTATGTTATATGTGTAATAACCGGCTATCTAGGTGTTTCCTAGGCTGTCGTAGACTGGCCTAGACTGCACTAGGCAGTCTCGGACGACTCCTGAACTGTTCTGTTAACCCCGCACTTCCTAGACAATGCCTACCTTGCCTAAAAAGCCGGGTATCCTAGACAGGTAATACTTTAAACTAGACCTACAGCATACTAGATCTGTCGCTACCAGCGCTGCCCTGCCTAGCTCTCTAGAGAAGTATATAGCTAGTTGTAGAAGCCCTCTTTAGACAGCAGAGGTGTCACGATTGTGCACGAGTAAGGTTATAGAGCATACCGTGACAAGAGGATTGCCTTAGAAATTAGGCAGGTACTAATTATACTCTTATATTATAGTTACGCCCTTGTTAGTTAATACACCTCTTAATTATAAAGTGTATACTCTGTTTTTTATAATACAATCTTCTACCTACTTAACAATACCTAGCATAACTGTTGCTACCTAAGCTAGTGTTGTACAAGACTTACAGACTCCCTCTGCAGACAGACTACCTAATAAAGAGGGGACATCTGCGCAACCCCTCTAGAGACTGCTACCTCTAGACCCCTTTACCTAGGCTAAGACACTCTTAGAGGAGATTATAATAAGTAATATTACCTAACTAGATGCTAAGATCTAATAAGAAGAACTAAGAAAGAAAGTAAGGAAAAAAAAAAAAGACTAGAATAACTTTAGAGAGACTAATTAAGAGAAACATTATAATCTTTCTAGGGGCCTTATAACTCCCTCTATAATAACCTAACCCCTGTAGGGCTAGGGCTAGCAGCCCCTCTATAGACAGCCACTGGCTAACTCTTATTGTTCCTACCTAGGACAGCTGCTCCTGTGGGCACCCCTTTTAGGCTATAGTTGCCTAAGCCTAACTAACCTCTAAAGTTTAAAGGAAAGTCTTGTAAGCAACTATAAGCATACATTAAGGGCTGTAAGGAATACATCTAAAACCCTTTAGTCTTCCTAAATGCAGCATTATAGGTGGAGTTCTGCCGGCGCTACCTAGGGGAGGACCCCTGCGACTGTTAGGATAGAGTAGTATGTGCAATCCCTACAGTTAACTACCTAACCTAATTACACTAGGGCTTTATAAAAGAAACGCTGTTAAGCTTTCTTAGATATGCCTAGGAAAAAAAAAATTTAGCTAAGTAAAGGATTAAAAACATAAATTAAAAGAATTAGACTTTTACTAAACTCTTTAACTATTTTAAAACCTAGTAAGAGGATGTTAACTTTGTTAAAGCTCTAAATAACTTAAATTAAAACTTAATACACAACTTTTTCTCTACCTTAGACAGAAAAGTGCAGTACAGGCTAGACTTCTAACTAAGAGTGTAGAGTAGTCTTCTTAAATTAGAGACAGAGGCTAACTAGCACTAGCAGGTCCTCTAGGCAGGAGGGAACTGTGGGGGTGGCAAGAGGCCCCTAGAAGAAGCAGAACACCCCTTAGAGGGCTAGGTAGGTTACAAGAAACCTTAGGGTAACTAACACTAAGGAAATAATGTAAAGCCTTATAACTTTATAGCTGCTAAGCCTTAGAAGTTAGAGGCTAAAAGGGCACAGAAGGCTAAGGACTAGAGAGAGGGGGGCTGCTATAACTGTTATAAGCAGGGCTACGTGCGGAGAAACTGCCCCCTTAAAAAGGATAACCTAGCAGGAAAAGCTGCGCCCTAGGACGCCCCCCCCCGCGTCTTATAGGCTAGGTAGAATACTTAGAGGGGCAGAAAGCAGCAGCAGCAAGTACCTAGAGAGCTAGGCCTAGTGCTGTAAAGGCAACGCTTATATCTTTTTTAAAAGCTGTTAGGGGTCTAACCTTCTCTTACTACTGCTAAGCTATAATAGACTCTAGGGCAGAAGTAAACTTTCTAGATTAAGACCTTACTAAATAAGCAGGTGTAGTAGTTAACCTAGTAGACTTAGACTTCTTTATATCCCTAAAAGGACAGCTATTAGAGGTTATAAAAAGGGCTAACATCTTTTACTACATTAAGGATAGTAGAAGGCAGTCTTAAGTAGGCAAATTTACCTATCTCCCTGCGACTGCTGCGGGTCAGGCCTTGTTCGTCTCGATTGGGCATCGCGCTGGATCCGACCCCCTTTTCGCTCCTCTTTTTGGCCTAGAT
>NW_022985224.1:17967-25921 GCF_010093535.1 Lindgomyces ingoldianus | reverse complement strand
GGGAGGGTATTCAGTATAAGTACCTGACTACAGGGTACCTAAAGCGAAGGAGGGGGTACAGGGTAGTAGGTTAGTAGGCAATAGATTTAAACAAGTTAACAATTTAGGTTATAGCAGAGCAAGAGTTAGAAAGACTCTAATAAATCTTAAAGATTAACTATAATTTATTAAAGGTTATAAATTAGGCTAACTATATACTTCTAGGTAATCTATAGATTTGCTAAGCCTTAATCTATAAAGCAAATTCTATAATATACAAGTAAATTATAACAGGCAATAGTAAATTAAAGCTAAATAAAGTAAACAATAGTAAATTACTATAAAGTATAGTAAATACTAAAGAATTTAAATATATTATAATAGTGTAACTATAGTAACTTTTACTTAGCTAGAGTAAATTAAGAAGATAGTAGTAGATTATAGTATATTATAGTAAACTATAGTACATTTTAGTAAATTATAGTATATTGTAGTAAACTAGAGTATATTATAGTAAACTATTATACATTATAATAAAATATAATAAAATATAATAAAATGTTAAAAACAGTATTAAAATATAAAAAACTATTAAAATAATTATAAAATTTAAATTAACTACAGCTATTAAAGTAAGTTAAAGTATAAAATAAAAAATATATATTAAAAACAGCTATAAAATAAAATTAAAATAAAATAAAAATAAAATAAAAATAAAATAAAAAAGTTATAGTAAAAAAAATAATGTAAAAAAACAACTATAGGTGTCACGATTGTGCACGAGTAAGGTTATAGAGCTTCACGGAGGTCTAGTTTAATTACTACGTGAGGTATTATAGTAGGTACAAGACGTTGTGTGAGGAACAGGAAGGTTTAGAAGGAAATTAGTAATTAAATACTTAGCTTAGAAGTCTAAGCGCTTTAGGTATAAATTAAGCCTGTTCTAAGTTTAGTTAGTGTTAAAGCAGTTTATGCTTAAGTTTATGTCTATGTTATGTTGTGTTTATGTTAGACGTGCACTAATAATACTCTAGTACACGTCTAATATAGTTATGTCTAGGATCTGGGGAGGATACTGTGACAGTACCCCCCCCCTTATTAGGAAGAGAATCCTTTACATTAGTAGTTCTAGCATTAGGTTGTCTTTATTAGGGTATAGGTTTAGTTTAGATAGGTATTAGGCGTGGAATTAGGTTACTGCAGAGTTCTTTTATAGGGCTTCTGCAGGTTTCTACAACAGTTTGTTGTATCTAGTCTATTTTATAAAGTATTTATAGATATGTTTTTTCTTATTAAACTAAATCTATTTAACGTCTTCTATAACATATTCTAGTTTATTATTTATAATAATAAGTTTAGGTGGCAGGTTTAGCTGTCTAAGTAGATAGTTAGATTTAAAGGCTGCTTAGCGCAGCAATAATACGTAGAACACAGGGTGTATCTTTATGCTGTTAGGTAGGATTAATTAGTAAGCATGCAATAAAACTATATAAGCTACTGTAAAGAGGCTAAAGTTCTTCTAATTAAGTTTTTTTAATTATTAGTTTATTTAAATATTTCTAGCATCTAGCTAGACCTTCTTGCTAGCTGCATACGCAGGGGTAGAGGTTTAGAATTAGTTTATGTACTCTTGTTAAAAAGCTTAAGCCTATGTAAGCTTTTTATAAATGTATTTAAATATATTTTAAATTTTATTAATAAGTCTATTTACATCTATTACTTATATAGATTAATAAGTTAGTTAAGGGGTATTTATAAGTAGTTTAAATTTTATTTAGGGGTAGTATCTATAGTTTACTAAGAACAGAGATACTTATGTTAATTTAAATGTTATGTTATTAGCTTTAAACTATGCTATAGCTAACTATTTTACCTAGTTATCCTACTAGTAGTTTATGTACGCTTATAGAACTTATTTTATTATAGTGTTTATATTCTTAGTCTAGCTATTAGTCTCTAGGTAAAAAGCTGTAGATAGATAGAAGATAATTTAGAGCTGTTTATAGAGTTTGTCCTAGAAGGCTAAGATAAACTGCGTACCTTTATCTAATATAATTATGTTAGGCAGGCTATAGTAAACCTATATGTATTAGTAGAATAACTAGGCTATATTAGAGGCAGTTATAGAGGAATATAGTATTAAGTGTTAATACTTAGTTAAGTAATTAATAACTACTATAATATTTATATACTCTTTAGATAAAGGTAGGTTTATAATAAAATTAATTAATATGTCTTTCTAAGCTTATTTAAGGATTAAGAGTAGTTTAAGTAGGCTATTATACCTTTTTTAAGAGGCTTTTACTTTACAGTAAGTATAGCAACATAATACATATTAGCGTACAGTATAGAACATGCGGGGCTAGTAGTACTCTCTCTGTAGTAGGTTAAGAGTCTTTCCTCTGCCTAGGTGTCCTTTAATAGGCAAGTTATGTATAATTTAGAGTAGTTTAATTCTTAGTTTATTAAAATTAAGGATTATAAGTTAGTTATAGTAATATAGCTTACTATTTTAGTTTTTATAGTTAGCTAGTGTTACTTTTTTTAACTAACTAGCGCTGTTTTAGAGCAGGTTTAAAGTTTTTTAGATAAATTTATTATTTAGATACTTATTAGTAATAATCTAATTAATTATCTAATCTATTTTGTTTAAGTTAAGGTTTAAAAATAGCTTAGGTTAAAGTAAAGTTTAGTGTTAAGCCTTTTACACTTCTTTTTAAGTAGGGATGTCTTAGAATTGCCTTATAAGGGCATCTAGTTTCCCTTTGTTTTAACTAGAATAATAAGTAATCTTAAAATTAAAATAAAATAGGTATTTAGACTAACAGGCTTATTAGTAGCTAAGTTATTTTATAGTTATAAAGTACTATAAGTTCTTATAGTTAGATAGAACCTGTATTAGATGCGCTGCACCTTCTAGTTTAGGTTGCTATTATTTAAAGTAGTGTACTATAGTAAGTAATTTCTTATTATAGATCTTATAATTACCTTCTACAGGACTTATTCTTTTTAAAAAGTATGTAATAGGCTTAATAGTTCTGTCTAGCTTAGTCTAGAAGAGAACTTCTGCTACTACGTAGTCTAAGGCATTAGCTTCTACAAGTATTAGTAGTTTAGAGTTAAAGTAGCAGAGAATTAAAGCTTTAGTAAAGGCTTTCTTTAGCTAGTTAAAGAACTATTAGTAATTTAAGTTAAAGTTAAATTAGACTTTTTTTTTAGTAAGTATAATTATAGAGCTTACTAGCTATAAAAAGTTGTTAATAAATTATTAGTAAAAGTTAGTAAATTCTATAAAGGCTTAAACATCTTTTATGTCTTTTAGGTATTGCTAATCTAGCACAGTCTAAACCTTAATAGAGTCTATTTAGATGCTATCTATAAAGATTACATATTCTAAATATGTAACCTTTAATTAGTAGAACTTGCATTTGTCTATGTTAAGTTATAGACCTGCTTTTTTTATAGCTTTTAGCACTAGGCGTACATGCTGTTTGTGCTCTAAAAGGCTATTACTGTAGATTAGAATATTATTAATATACGTAGTGCAGAACATGTCTAGGTAGGGTTAGAGCAAGTTGTTTACAAAATGTTAAAAAGTACTAGGCGCGTTAGCTAAGCTAAAGGGCATTACTAGGTACTTAAATAGTCTGTATTAGGTCTAAAACGCTGTTAGCTACTTATTACCCTTTACTATCTTTAGCTTATTAAAGGTAGTAATAATATCTAACTTTATAAAATACTTTACTTTACTTAGTTAGCTTAAAGTTTTTTATAAAAAAGAAATTAAGTATTAGTTCTTAATAGTAACAGTATTTAGTCCTTAGTAGTTAACATAGAATTAAAGCCTACCTTTAGGTTTCTTTATAAATAGTATAAGTAACACTACTAGTAAGAAGCTAGCTTAAATAAACCTTTTTTTTAGGTTTTTATTAAAGTATTTTTAAAGCACTTTTAATTTATTTAGCAACATCCTATATAGTAGCCTATAACTAGGTTGTTTACTAGGCTTAAAAGTTATCTAGTAATTATATAGATGTTGTATTAAAAGCTTATTAGACTTGTCTTAAAAAAAGACATGTAACAAGTTATAGTAGTCTTAAGAGACTATTATCTTTAAGTTAGTGTATTTTTAAAGAGCTAAAGCTTAGTCTATATTAGAAATTATAACTGCGTAGATTTTATAATCTAGTTATTAAGCTAGGGTTATAAATAAAGCAGGTTCTATGTAGCAGATGTCTATCTGCTATTTAAGTCTTAGTTTATGTCTAAATTAAGTAAGTAAAGGTTTCTTAAAGGCTTTCTCTTTTTTAGGTTTAAGTAGTTGTTAAATTATTTTACATAGCTTATTTTAGTAAAAGGCTTAGCTTATTAGCCTTACTTAGGTAGTTCTTCTCTAGGTTATTAAAAAGTAGGTCTAAAGACCTTCTATATTAAGTGCTATTTAGGTGTTGTTTAGGTGTAAGCGTAAGCATATATCTTAGCATTAGAAAGAGTTAAAGTTTAGAACTTACTCTTAGTAATTAAAGGCAACTTTATGCTAATACAGCTATAGTTGTTCTAGGATTAGGTTATAACATTCTATGTTTATTACATAGAGCTTAATCTGCTCTTTATAGTGTTAGTAGGTAATTATAATAGTTATAGTATAAAAGATAGAACTTTTTTTAAGTTATTTTCTATTAAATCTAGTTAGGTAAATTATTTAGGTAAGTAGTGTTAATTAAAGATTTAGTTTACATGCTAGTTCTCTGTTAATATAACCTATGCTGTTTACTTTTAAGTTAATAAGAGCTTATATTAGAGCTAATATAGTTTCTTATTATAAATATATAAGAATATTAACTTAGTACTTTTAGTTATTAGTAGAGGACTTAGCCTATAGGTTAGCAGAGATCTAGTGTTAAATTAGTCCTAAGGGGCAACTTAGCCCTAGGACAAGCCTTTTTGCAGGCTTCTACTGCTATAGCTGCGGCTACGTTAAGAGTAGCAAGAGGGATTAGAGCTTAAATATAAGTTAGAGCCCTTATAAAAATAAAATTAAAATAGTAAAAATCTTTAATAAGTACTAGCAGCGCTACTTGCGCAGACTTAAGAAAGGGGAATAGAGTAGTTTTAAGAAATATAACTATGCTTACTGCACTTAAAGTATTAACTTTTCTTTTTGTAATCTTTATGCTTTCTAGAACTAACTAAAGCATAATTTAAATTAATTTTTATTACATTAGAGTTCTTATTTGCAACTGCGCTAGTTTAGGGGCGTATTAGGGCTTGTACAGGGAGGAACCTTATGTTATTATTATAGGTAGCAATTAGGTTCGCATACGCGTTAAGGTTGTTTAAGAGGGGTTCTTTTACTATAGCGCGTTACAGTTTAGTTAAGAGGGAGTTACATAGGGCTGTAATTAGACCTATCTTGTTTAAGCCTATATTAGATGCAAGTTAGCAGAACTTAGTAAAGTGTAAGGTAAAGCTTTTTCTTTTTTATTATAGAGTGTTTAGGCAACTTAGAGCTGTTAACTTTTTATTTAGGTCTTTATAAGTTACTTACAAGAACGCTATAAATTAATTTAAGTTAATAATATCTTTATTTATTAGTAAGTTAATTAAGGCTGTTACATTATAGTTAAGTTAAGAGTAGGCATATAGTAACTAGAAGCGTTTAGAGAGGAATTAGTCTATGTTTCCTTTAAGTTTATATTAGAGCTTGCGTAGGAAGAAAGGTAGGTCTTTCTGTTTTCTGTTAAACAGCAGGGGATTAGAGAGTTAGTTAGATTTTATTACTAGGTTAGAGAGGTTATAGGTTGTAGGCAGTGTTAGGCAGGAGGGAGTTAAGCTATCTCTAGACTTCTAGGTAGGCTTTAAGGCTAGTAAGTTCTTAGTTCCTACTACTATAACAAGAGTTAAGGCAGAAACAGACTGCTTAATAACGTAAAGCTGTTTTTTAAAGTCCTTTTAAAAAGCTTTAAAGCTTACAATGTAGCAGCTTTTCTATAAAGTAAGTGCTTCTTAGAAGGCTTTTTAGCTTACTCTAATAGCTTAGAGTTATGTAAGTACTAAGCTTATTAGATTAGATTTAGAGGCTATTCTTAGCTAGAGTTTTAACACAACGTAATGTTATAATTGTGCATAAGTAAGGTTATAGAGCTTTACAGAGGTCTAGTTTAATTACTATGTAAGGTATTATAGTAGGTACAAGACGTTGTGTAAGGAATAGAAAGGTTTAGAAGGAAATTAGTAATTAAATACTTAGCTTAGAAGTCTAAGCGCTTTAGGTATAAATTAAGCCTGTTCTAGGTTTAGTTAGTGTTAAGGCAGTTTGTGCTTAATTTTATGTCCGTGTTGTGTTGTGTTTGTGTCAGACGTGCACTAATAATACTCTAGTACGCGTCTAATACAGTTATGTCTGGGATCTGGGGAGGATACCGTGACATTAAGTTTATGTCTATGTTGTGTTGTGTTTGTGTTAGACGTGCACTAATAATACTCTAGTACGCGTCTAATACAGTTATGTCTGGGATCCGGGGAGGATACCGTGACAATAGGTATAAAATAAAGTATAGTATAAAATAAATAAAAGTTAAAAAAATATTATATAAAAACAAGTAGAAAGAAAGATAGAGTATAAAGAAATATATAGTATAAAAGATAGATACTATTAAAACAGTTATAGATAAAAAAAATATTATAAAATAAAGTAGAGTATATAAAATTATAAAAGAAAGTATAGTTTAAAAAAAAGTATAGTATAAACAAAAACATAGCATAGAAACATATAATATATAAAAAAAAATAGTAAAAGAAAAGTAAAAGAATAGTAAAAGAAAATAAACCGCAGAAACAGGCATAAGGTTAGACCTGGGACAGTAGGGTTTTTTTCGCGCAAAGGGACAAAAACAGGTTTAAAAGCTACAGGCAGGCAGCAGTTAAGCTATATAGGCGTTGTGGCAAAAGAGAGAGTGGTTAAAAGGTAGGCATTAGAGAGGTCTTAACTGTTTTTAGTAAGAGGATTGTTTAGCAAGGCAGCAAGGGGCGCTAGCTGCATTTAGGGTTTTAGTGGAATTAAACACCATCCACCTCTAGCTGTTAGTAGTACATAGATAATAGACAGAAACGTTTTACAAAGGCTCTGCAAGCTAGATTCTGCAATTTTGTATGCATCCATACAGTTTGTAGGTAGTCGGGAATAGCATTGTGGTACTTGGCGTGCATTAAGCGCTAGCCGCATTTAGGTTTTTAGTAGAATTAAACGCCATCCACCTCCAGCTGTCAGTAGTACGTAGATAATAGACAGAAACGTTTCGCAAAGGCTCTGCAAGCTAGATTCTGTAATATTGTATGCATCTATATAGTTTGTGGGTAGTCGGGAATAGCATTATGGTACTTGGCTGGCATTGGGCGCTAGCTGCATTCGGGTTTTTGGTGGAATCGAACACCATCCACCTCCAGCGGTCAGTAGTAGGTAGATAATAGACAGAAACGTTTTGCAAAGGCTCTGCAAGCTAGATTCTGTAATATTGTATGCATCTGTATAGTTTGTGGGTAGTCGGGAATAGCATTGTGGTACTTGGCTGGCATTGGGCGCTAGCTGCATTTGGGTTTTTGGTGGAATCGAACACCATCCACCTCCAGCTGTTAGTAGTACATAGATAATAGACAGAAACGTTTCGCAAAGGCTCTGAACGCTAGATTCTGTAATATAGTATGCATACGTATGGTTTGTGGGTAGTCGGGAATAGCATTGTGGTACTTGGCTAGTATTAGGCGCTAGCCGCATTCGGGTTTTTAGTGGAATCGAACACCATCCACCTCCAGCGGTTAGTAGTACGTAGATAATAGACAGAACCGTTTCGCAAAGGCTCTGTAAGCCAGATTCTGTAATATAGTATGCATACGTATGGTTTGTGGGTAGTCGGGAATAGCATTATGGTACTTGGCTGGCATTAAGCGCTTGCCGCATTTGGGTTTTTGGTGGAAT
>NW_022985224.1:0-17482 GCF_010093535.1 Lindgomyces ingoldianus | reverse complement strand
AGGGTGACGTAATTGCATAGAATACTATACCTAGAACGTGGGCGTAGATAGAATGCCTGTGTAATAGGCTGGTGCCTAAGATTGTTAGCTAGGATTAACTGGCGGCGTGAGTAGAAGCATATTGCTGTAAACTACAGTATATCTCTGCAAACTGTAGTACGCAGCTAGGATAATTAGGGAAGGGGTGGTTTAGGAAAAGGTTGCAGTAACCTTTTCCTAGGCCCCCCCTCTAACAGAGTGAGACCCGGTGGTGTCGCACGTGTCTCACGCGATATCATACCCATGTACTGCACTATTCACTTATTAGGCATAGCTCCTATCTCGTACAGTATATAGTCAGCTCAGAGCTCTATCGAGCTCCTTAGACCTTACAATACACTCGTTCAATCCACCTTGTTTGGATCTCGCTCCCTTGTCAAGTCGTTTGCCATATGTCCCCTCCTCAGCTTATGCAAGATATACGCAAGTTAGTTAAGTACTTCTAAACTTTATCTAACAGCAAGAAGATTCTTCTTTCTCCTTATTAAATTTACTATGTTATTAGGCATCTGCCCGCTGCGCTAAGCTATTACAGCCTGCTATTTAGGCAAGGGGTGTAAGCGTCGGCGCACAAGATGATGTGATAAGGGGCGTGCTGTTACTACGCTAACTAGATTTAGGCAGTTTCAGAATTTAAAAGTGTTAATAGGCAGCAGAAGCCTTTTAATTATTAACTATTATAACATTGTTTGCATTATAGCATCTATTAATCCCCCTAAAAAGCCTCTAGGCAGGCTAAGGAAATTGCCTACAACAGCAGCAGCAGCAGATGCCAGGAAGAAACGCGATTAACAACAATACCTGCGGCAACGCCATTCTTAGGGGCTTGCTGATTTTATTGCATATGAGCCCTAGATTCCCGCAGACGTACCTACTAAGACACCTACAGAAATTAGCCTTTGGACGACTGTTCAGGTTCTAATTTCTCAGGAGGACGAACCTTGACAAACTACCCAGCGACGAAATCTGCCAACGAACTGTCTACCGCCAGCTGCACATCCGATGACCGGCGAAGATGCTGAAGTCGCTAGATAGATTCAACAGATTTAAGCAGGCAAGAGGGAGGCAAATATTAAGCAGGATGAATATAAAATCACGATTTTAGAACAATTAGATAAGATAGATAGAACAACCGCAGAGATTCTGCTTAAGATGCGGCTGGGCAGAGGAGCAGAGAAGGTTGTAGGGGCAGGCGATATGGCCGAGCCAACGACTAGAGAGGGTCTGGAGGTCGCCGGCAAAGCAGGCGAGGAAGGAAGGGAGAGCAATAACAAGTCACGACATTCTCGATACCCGCCAGTCTTGCATGAGCGGAGGAAAGGTTATATGGGAAGCGAGTCGACAAGGTAGTGAGATCCAAACAAGGTGGATTGAACGAGTGTATTGTAAGGTCTGAGGAGCTTGATAGAGCTCTGAGCTGACTATATACTGTACGAGATAGGAGCTATGCCTAATGAGTGAATAGTGCAGTACATGGGTATGATATCGCGTGAGACACGTGCGACAATTCCACAGTTACAATAGCCTATGGGTTGAGCGTTGCTCAGGTATTATTAGGGAGAGATGATAGTAAGATCTATGAAATGATTAGTGTAGCCACAGTGTAAACCTATAGGCGGGAGATGGCTGAAGGGAAGAGAAGAAGGAGGGGGAGGGAGAGAGGGTGGAAGGAAGAGAAGGTGGGGGGTTTAGTATAAGTACTAGTATGTATTGCTAAACCCCCTCTCTTTGTCTGCTCCTTAACATGTATATACATAGTAGCACACGTGACAGGTAAATTCACTGTAATAGAGCATGCGTTATAATGTAAAATGCGCTAAACCTTATACAGGATTTTCTTTTAAAGTTAATGTAAAACAATTATTACATTTTTAGCTAGAGGTTTTATTTATTGTCCTAACGTGTAGCTAAACAGCTTAGCATAGGTCTAGCTAACGTGTAGGATAAGGAGATAGCTAGGGGGTAGAGGGGGGGTTTCAGTATAGGTACCTACTTGCCACTGCTAATGCTCTAACCACATATAGGCTTAGCACGCGCGCTAGCTATAAACAACTATTTGTAACCTTATAAGCTCTTTTTACCTCTACAATCTACTACTCTCTGCTCTAGCAGCAGAAGCAGCAGCAGTAATAACAGCAACAACAACAACAATAACAACAACAAAGACAGGTGTAATTTTAGTAAATTTAAATAATTTTAACTAAAAAAGTAATTATAAGTTATTTATAGGCTAGCGCTAACTAGCGCAGTGTACTAAAGTTCTAATTAGCTAATTCTAGCAAGTGTGGCGTTTTCTCTAAGTCCCTTTAAGGCAGTACCTATCCTAAAAGCCCTCCCCTCCCCCTCCCCTCCTCTCTATATCCTCCACCTCTATTTGCCACCTACTACAGTGGAAACAACCTATTGCACTCTAACAAACCTGCCTAGGAACTAGCTAGAAACAGCTAAGTCTAATATTTAGGCTAGGCCTCTAAGATTTAGTAAGTGTTTTCTATATTTACTAGACTTTTTATTACAGTATGCCTAGGCTAGAGCTAATAAAGAGGAAAGAGAAGGTTTAGCTTTATATACTAGTACTTAAGGCTAAACTTTTTTTCTTTTTAGTACTTATTCTTGTCTTCTTTCTAATTAGTGCTTATGCTTAACTTTTTACTCTAGTATATATTTTATATATTTTATAATATTATTAAGTTCTCTAGTAAACTTATACTTATTTAGGTTTAGGCTTAGCTAACATTATAATAAAGTTATAAATTTAAGTGCATCTTCTAGCTATAGTTAGGCAGAGCCTAAAAAGTAGTGTAGTTAGATCTAAACCTACAGCCTTTTACTATATCTAGACACTAATTCTATATTCTAGTTAGCTTCTTTAATTTGCTATTTCTTTAAGTTTTAAGATTACTATAAAGTTAAACTAAATCCTACTATAAACATATTTTTTAAAAATAAATAGCTAAAGAAGTAAGCTTAAGCTAAAGCTATTAAAAAGTCTATTACTAATAAGCTTACTAAATTAGACTAAAACTTAAAAAACATTAAAGTAGTTAAGTAAAACACTAAGACTAGTAAAATTATTCTATATATAGCTACATAAAGTATTATATAGTTAGCTTTATATTTTAATGCAACCTAAAGCAAGCTTCTAGACATGTTTAAGAGTAATTATAAATTTTATAAAGTAACTAATTAACTCTAGCGCGCCTATTTTTTCTACTTTAGCAACGCTAAAGGACTTAACCTGTAGACAGTTTTTAACACTATTATAGATAACTAATACTAGAGAACTTATTATTTTAAAGGCACACTAATAAAGTTTTATAATTTTAAAACACTATTAGAAGTTAAAATGTATGCTTTTATACTAAAAGTAGTTATGTTTAACTTTTTTAAATAAGCTAATAAGCTCTTTTATAGTTATAGTATTCTTAAGACCTTTATCTCTAACTAGGCATAGAATCTTATTAAGTGTTTTAAGCAGCTTAGTAGCTAGGCTAAGAAATAAGCAGCTAACTCTAAGCCTTATAGTAGTAATTATGTTACTATAGATACTATTATAGCTAATGCCTTAAATTCTAAGATCTTGCGTGTAGGAACTTTAAAGGCTTACGCTAGACTAACCTAGTTAAGAAGGAGTAGCTGCGCTAAGGCTGTAAAATAAATTAAGGCGCTTAGCAGTAAATAAGTCTCTAAGAAATACACTGTCTACCCTACTAAGCTAAAAGAAGCACTTAATGTATTTAAGCTTAGTCTAGGTTCTAATTCTAATTTAAATTTACATTTAGATTTAGATTTAAAATTAGATTTAGATTTAGATTTAAATTTAGATTTAGATTTAGATTTAGATTTAGATTTAGATTTAAATTTAAATTTAAATTCTAATTCTAGCACTGCATTAGATAGATTAAGGGAGGACAAAGAGGAGGCACCTGCACGTGATATCCTAGGCGGCAGAGATAGCAGTAGTAGGGTGGCGCGTCTAACTTTCTAGAAAGGACATAACTATAGTTAGAGTAAAGACTACATAAGAAAGAAAAAGAAGGCTGCTTTAGTAATGCTATTATCCTTCTACTGCCTAGATGTAAATAGGGACAAGAAAAACCTAAAGTAGATATAGTTTAAAGATAATAAAGTGTATAAAAAGGTTTATATCTAGAACCTACTTAACTATAAGAAAGTAGACTAGATAGATAACTACTGCTCTAACTTAAGGTTTAATCCTAGCAACATAATAAAAAATAAGACCCTAGAATATAAGCTTACCCTGCACACTAGTAGTAATGTTAAAGGAGAGACAAAGAAGCCTAGCTAATTAATAAATAAGCTGCTTAAGTTAGATTATGCTTAAAAAAGAGTTTTACTATACATACTAGTACCTAACCTAAAAACCCCCCTAACACTTATTAATCTGCTGCTAACCTAGACCTAGACCTAGACCTAGACCTAGGTTCCTGTTTCTTCTTTAGGGCACAATAAGGTTTAGGCGTCTACTCCTACACAAGGCTCTATTGCCTCTGCACTAGAAGCTCTATTAGGATTTAATGCTTATAACAAGAATAGAAAGGCTATGCTTAACATTACATATTAGAATTAACTTATTTACATCTTATGTATGCAGACTTTGTACCTTTTAGCTTAATTTAGTAATAAGAAGATTAGCTAACATTTTAAAGATAAATATTCTAACAGCGTGTTAGCGTTTGCTGCTTAGCTGCTAGCAGATTAAAAATATAAGGCTACTTGCACTATACCCTAAGACAGTGCTAAACTAGCAAACACACTCTAGACATAAATGCATAGTAAGAATAAAAAGGATTTACTAAACAAGAGTGTTATAGGCTTACTAAAGACTAATGCAGCGTTTTATAAATGTAAGTGTAAAGCATTAGAGCTTATGTTAAATCTAGTCTACTAGCCTTAGGACTATTAAGTAGCTCTAACTACTAATTTTGTCTGCTATAGAAGCTATCCTTAACCGCCAGGAATAACATCCGCACGGACGCCTGCGTGGTGGCAGATCACAGAGGCTGCTGCAATTGTAGACAAATATAACACATTTATAAAAGACAACACTGCACTACATAGTGTGTGCTTAGTTAACTAGGTTAGTATTAGTAAAACTAACACTGTTCTTTTTTCCTAGAACATTATAAGTTCTACTAACTTTATTTATTTAAAAGATTACTATAGAGTGCTAAAGACCCTAAAAAGAGGGACAGAGAGAAGAGAAGAAGAGGAAAAAGAGGGGGGGGGAATTTTAGATTAGGTACTAGTGTACTTAACCTAAAACACCCCCCTTCTTTCTCTTTCTCTCTCTCTCTCCTTCTTCTCTCTGTACTTATCCTTATTTTTTATGTGTTGCTTTTCTATCTAATTTAGACACTAACGCTCCCTAGTATCTTAATAGGAGGAAGATTAAGCTTTAGCAGCTGTACAATAATAAGAATTAGAAGGCTCTTAAAAATTATCCTACACCTAAGCTGTTTATCTACGCTACTTAACCCTATCTATTTAAATAGGCTGCTATTAACGCTTAGAATTTCTTTAATAGATATTACATTATTATCTATGCTAGTAATAAGTCTTGCTTGCTTAAGCAGATTAAAGAAGTTAAATATATTACTAGCACTTTTAAGTAAGACTATCTAATCTTTAACTTTAAAAATAAGATAAACTTTTAGGTTATCCTTATTACCCTTTACAGCATCTTATACACTTAAAATAGTTCTACTATGTATAAGAATTAGCTTCTTAAGCAATACACACTCTTATAGTTAAAAAAGATAGATATTAACCTAGACATTAATTACTTCTATCTATCTAGAGAATAGAAAGGTTATCTAGCAGGCATGTTCTAAGCTAGCGCATTAGATGAAGGGCAGTAAGTGCTTGCAGATGTACTCTGGGTCGCTGAGGCTATGCTTACATTCCTAGGTATTGTAAAACTTTTAACAGTATAGCTAGCTACACTATTTGCTAGCTTAAGCTCCCTTAGACTATAATTATAACTGCTACGCTAATTCCCTAGAAATACTTAGATTTTAGAGGCCTACTTAGTCTAATCTAGTAAACTAAAGTTAATAAGTAGGCTAATAAACTCCTTAAAGCAAACAAGCTACGCGATCCCTATAAAAAGTACAGTAATAAGACACTAGTTAATCCTAACATTAGCTATCTTTACTTTACATACTGCTGCTTTAATAAATTTATTACTAACAAGCTAAGCCCTACTAAATAAGGCAAACAAATTGCCTAGATCTAGTCTAAGGTGCTAATCTAACGCAATTATACGTCTAAGTGTGTCATTAACCCTAAAGGCACTAAGCATATAATTAGAAACTTAATGCCTTACAGTTGCTGCGTCTAGGTTCACCTAGAAAACAACCGCAGAAGCGAGGCCATCTACGCTAGGTATGCACCACAGTTTGTTAGTAAGATAATTAAGGATAAAGACAGTAATCGCCTGTTCCTGAACTCCCGGAACGTGCGTATACTAAACTTAATGTCTATTAACTCTATGCTTTATTTTGCTAAATCTATTTATTTTGTTAAAGTTAATAACAAATTGTCTTAAGAGACTATAGGAGCATTAATAAGAAAAGTCTATAATTTAGTTCTTAGAGAATATAATACACTCTTTACGTTCTAAGATTATGTTAGCTAGATGTATAAACTTATACACAAGATTAAAGACAACGCAATTGCTGCTAGTGTTAAAAAGCTTATCACGTTACTGCTTCCTAGCCCTAATAAACTCTGCAAGCCTAGAGCTAGCCTTCTCCTTGTCTAACCCTTCCTAAGCTAATTAGTGCAATTCCGCGCGCTTCTTGCAGCTATTGCTAACTAAATTATTAAGAGTAATAAAAAAGCCCTTATATTTACACAGAATCCTTAGGAGCAGCAGATGCTTGTTGTCATCCTATTACTCCTTAATATTAAGGCTAACGCGCATATTTCTAGTAGTAATATGCAGCATAAAGACAAGCTTATACAGAAATTCTAGCAGCTATTAAGTTAGAACCTCACTAACAATCCCCACAGTGCTAGTGTGCTGGACAAGGACCTTGAGGTCCTAGTTATGTCCTACTATATAAATTCTAGACTTAACCTGCATTACAATTGCTACAATATGCACGCTTTCTCACCTGCTCTATCTTCTCCTATATAGATTTAAGCGTGTGGGCGAATTGTGCGCTTTAGACAGACAAAGGACTGTCTTATTATTAAGTACTATGTTAAAAATACAAGCAACCACTGCTAGATAGCAAATGCAACCTTAAATGCTCTTACTAGCATTTCTGCCTTAATTAATAGGTACAACAAGCAGGAGAGCGAAGTTTCTGTTAACATTAAGGGTGTTAAGGTTGTTAGCAATTAGATTAGCGTTAGGCAGGATATTCTTAATAATTTTATTATGTAGAACAATAAGCTGTACAACTTAAACAATAAAGAGACTTCTAAAAGCGCTTATAAGTACAGCAAAAAGCTTAATTGCAATAAGGTCCTGCTAAAACTCTTTAACACACAACACAGAGAGGATATTAGAGTTAGCACTAATAAAGGCAGCTTCACTTCTATAGCCACTACAGCTGCGCTCCTTAACAACCTAGAGACACTCACTCCCGCTAGGACTATGGCAGGAAGGATGCAACCTGTTACGCTAAAGGACACGTGGTCTTTTTTAGAGCAATTAGGCTTGTCTAGGCAGCTAGCGCGCCTTAAAGAAGCACTAATTAACGTTAACATTAAGATGCTAGATAACAACAAGCGGCCTCCTGCCACGCCCAGCAAAATCAGTTGTACCACTAAGGCTAGTAAGAAGAGGGCTAATGTAAAAAAGGGTAGTAAGAAGAAGCCTAGCAAGAAGAAGACAAGCAGCAATAAGCGTAAACAGACAGCTAATAATAAGTTAAGCCCTAATACCTCTAAGCCCTAGCCTCAGCCCTGGTCTTATTAAGCAGCTAACAATATGCCACCTACAAAGAACACAGAACTAGTTAAGCCTGGTAATAAAGACCTAGCTGACCCTAACAATACAGCTAATAGAAAGGTTAAGAAGTCTACTAGTAGTGCAGGTTAAGGGGGGCGGGGTGGAGGCAGTAGAGGCAATAGAGGCATTAGAGGCAGCAGAGGCAAGAGCTAGTTCTAAATAATAAATTAGTTATGTAGCAGTGCGTAGGGACAAATTTAGGTCAGGTCTGCCTTTAATTTAGTATAAGTTTTTTTGTCTAGCGTTAGTTACAGTAAGATACCTAAACATAACAGTCTAGCATAGTTATTACATTAACCTGTATGCATGCTAAGATAGATTTCTATATCAAATACTCCCTTCTTAGATGCATTATGCTATAGGAATCCATAAAATAGCTTTGCAACAAACGTTCTAACAAGCAATATAATAGCAGAAGACGTTGAGTTGCAGGGAAGATACAGGTTATGTATGCTAACATTGCCTAATCACGTCTAACCTTAACCTAGTTCCATGCAATTTCTGGTAAGGTGGGCGTACAGTGCAGACCGTGGAACTATCCTAAGGAGGTAAGGGAGGGGGGTTTTCGGCATAAGTACCAGTACCTATCTATAAACCCCCCTCCCACTCTACTCCTACTCTCCTTGCGTCCTTCTTTCTTTCTTAAGCCTAACCCTAACTAATTGTTTAGTTTTCTCCCCTTTTCACGCGCACCTGTCTTGAAAATTTTAAAGTGAAAAATAGAAAACGTACGCCACCCGGATTTAAACCAGCGTCCAAAAGCGTACGACAGCCGGATTTAAACCCGCGTCCAAAAGCGTACAAGAGCCGGATTCAAATCTGCGTCCAAAAGCGTACAAGAGTCGGATTTAAACCCGCGTCCAAAAGCGTACAACAGTCAGATTTGAACCCGCGTCCAAAAAGTACAACTAGAGAAATCTGACAAGGACACATGTCCTTATCGCATTCCTCTTTTAATTAGGCTGACTAGGCCTACCCTTCCGTACCCTGCCTTGCTGTCATGACAATAGCATGTTTTAGGTAGTAGTGTTAAAAATATTTTGCTTTATATAGTATTTAAAAAGGTAATTATTTCATAATTAATTATCCTATTACAAACAGAGGCAATAAGAGGTAGAGAGAGTCTATTAAAGGGCGGTGAATAGCGCGTGTCACAATCAGCATGCTAGGTAATAAGAGGTAGAAAGACTCTATTAAAGGGCGGTAAATAGCGCGTGTTACAATCTACATGCTTAAGCTTTTATGTTAAAACTTAATGCAAGAGATGCAACAAACTAGCATCTGCTACTAGATAAAGTTAGTAACAATTCTTCTATTCTTACTTATAAACGCTAACACTAAAGAGTAGAAGCTTACTAAGAGACAGCTTAACTATTACTAGGTTAAAGTTGTAATAAAACAGCTTAGAAGTCTATAAAGCCTAAGCTTTATATTTAGTATTAAAGCTGTTTTCTAGCATCGCCTAACTACTTCTATCTCTAATCTAGCTCTATGTAATTTCTAGTAGGCTAAGCGTATAGTTTACACTGTAAAACTATTTTAAAAAGCTAAGAAGAGAGTTTTAGCATAAGTACTAGTACCTAACTATTAACTTCTCTACTCTACTTTTTTCTACTTCTACTTCTTTTACCTTCTCTTTTATTTTTTATATACTTTATTTTAGCTAATTATTTAGTTAACCTTTCTTCTAACTCTTCTAACTAGCTAAAAAAATAAGTAAAAACTTTTTTAAAAAAAGTATAGTAGCTATAATAAAGCTATAACTTTATAAGGTACTTACTATATATAGGTTTATATCTAGCTTAAGAAAGTAAAGTATATAAGATAAAATTAAAAGGCTTTTAAAATAAGTATTCTAATTAGTTAGTATTTAAAGCAAATAGAAAGATTGCATTACATTTACTATAAATTACTAAAGTAGAAATTTATATTAACTATATAATTTAAAATAATTTATACTAAAAATAAAACTTACTTATATAAAAAAAGATATAGTATATAGAAGAATATAGTATAAAGAAAAAAATAGCATAAAAAACATAATATAAATAAAATATAATTGTAAAAAAGTTTTGTATAAAAAAACATAGCATATAAAAAACTATAAAACACATTATACTATAGTAGGTTATAGTAATTCACACTAATTTACAGCAATGTACAGCAAATTACTTTAAATAATTGCAAATTATAGTAAATTACTATAAACTATTGCAAATTGTAGTAAACTATAGCAGTTGCAGTAAATTAAAGCAAATTCTAGAATATACTAATAAATTATAATAGGCTATAGTAAATTAAAGCTAAATAAAGCAAACAATAGTAAATTACTATTAAGTATAGTAAATACTAAAGAATTTAAATACATTATAATAGTATAACTATAGTAACTTTTACTTAGCTAGAGTAACTTAGAAAGATAGTAGTAGATTATAGTATATTATAGAATATTATAGTAAACTATAGTACATTATAGTAAATTATATTATGTTATAGTAAACTAAAGTATATTATAGTAAATAATAGTATATTATAGTAAAATATAGTAAATATAATAAAAACTATTATAAAATTTAAATTAAGTAAAGCTATTAAAGCAAGATTAAATATAAAATAAAAATATATCTATTAAATAAAGCTATAATAATAACAAAATATATATAAAATAAAAAGTTATAGTAGTATAAAAAGAAAAAAAAAAAAGATAAATATAGTATATGTCTGTACGTAAGTACAGCTGTGTCTGTACACGCGTACAGCTGAATTAGGTTGCCTGAAACGTTGGCTATCTAGCCTGTGCGTTAGGGGCTATGTGTACTTAAGAGCCCTCTTTCTTCGTACGAAGAGAGAGGGCAGTAGTCAATAACAAGAAGATCTTTGCCTGCTCACCTCTTGGTACGCCCCTTGGGCGTACGTTCGTTCGATCGAACCTAGGTCAACCGACAGTATAAAAAGAAAAAGAAAAAAGATAAATATAGTATAAAAAGAAAAAGAAAAAAGATAAATATAGTATAAAATAAAGTTTTATATAAAGTAAAAAAAAGCTATATAGAAAAAAGTATAGTATAAAAAAAAGCATAAAAAAAGATATAAAATAAAAAAAGCATAGTATAAAAGATATAGTATATAGAAAGATTGTCACGGTATCCTCTCTAGATTCTAGACATAACTGTATTAGACGTGTACTAGAGTATTATTAGTGCACGTCTAACATAAACACAACACAACATAGATATAAACTTAAGCATAAACTGCCTTAACACTAACTAAACCTAAAACAGGCTTAATTTATACTTAAAGCACTTAGACTTTTAAGCTAAGTATTTAATTACTAATTTTTTTTTAAACTTTCCTGTTTTTTACATAATGTCTTGTACTTACTATAATACCTTATGTAGTAATTAAACTAGACCTCTGTAAAGCTTTATAACCTTACTTGTGCATAATTATAACATTATGTTGTGTTAAAACTTTAGCTAAGAATAGCCTTTAAATCTAATTTAATAAGCTTAGTACTTACATAACTCTAAGCTATTAAAGTAAGCTAAGAAGCTTTTTAAGAAGCGCTTACTTTATAAAAAAGCTACTATGTTGTAAGCTTTAAAGCTTTTTAAAAAGACTTTAAAAAATAGCTTTATATTATTAAGTAGTCTATTTCTGCTTTAACTTTTGTTATAGTAGTAGGAACTAAGAACTTACTAGCCTTAAAGCTTACTTAGAAGTCTAGAGATAGCTTAACTTTTTTCTGCCTAATGCTACTTACAACTTATAACTCTTTTAACTTAGTAATAAAATCTAACTAACTCTCTAATCCCCTACTGTTTAATAGAAAATAGAAAGACTTACCTTTTTTTCTACATAAGCTCTAATATAAACTTAAAGGAAATATAGACTAATTCCTCTTTAAACGCTTTTAGTTACTATATGCCTACTTTTAACTTAACTATAATGTAATAGCCTTAATTAACTTACTAATAGATAAAAATATTATTAACTTAGATTAATTTATAGCGTTTCTGTAAGTAACTTATAAAGACTTAAATAAAAAGTTAATAGCCCTAAGTTGCTTAAACACTTTATAATAAAAAAAAAAAAGCTTTACCTTATACTTTACTAAGTTTTACTAACTTGCATTTAATATAGGCCTAAATAAGATAGGTCTAATTATAGCTTTATATAACTCTCTCTTAACTAAACTATAACACGCTATAGTAGAAGAATCCCTTCTAAATAACCTTAACATATATGTAAACTTAATTGCTACCTATAATAATAATATAAGGTTCCTCTCTATATAAGCCCTAATACGCCTCTAAACTAGTGTAGTTGCAAATAAGAACTCTAACATAATAAAAATTAATTTAAATTATGCTTTAGTTAGTTCTAGAAAGTGTAAAGATTATAAGAAAAAAAGTTAATACTTTAAGTGTAGTAAGTATAGTTATATTTTCTAAAACTGCTTTATTCCCCTTCTTTAAGTCTACGTAAGTAGTGCTACTAGCACTTATTAAAAATTCTTACTATTTTAATCTTATTTTTATAAGGGCTTTAACTTGTATGTAAGCCTTAATCCCTTTTACTACTTTTAATGTAGCTATAGCTATAGCAGTAGAAGCTTGCAAAAAGGCTTGTTCTAGAGCTAAGTTACCCTCTAGAACTAATTTAACACTAGATCTTTGCTAACTTATAGGCTAAGTCTTCTACTAATAACTAAAAGTACTAAGTTAATATTCTTATATGTTTATAATAAAGAACTATATTAGCTTTAATATAAGCTTTTATTAACTTAGAAGTAAACAGTATAGGTTATATTAATAAAGAACTAGCACATAAACTAAATCTTTAATTAACACTACTTACCTAAATAATTTACCTAACTAGATTTAATAAAAAATAACTTAAAAAAAGTTCTATTTTCTGTACTATAACTGTTATAATTACCTACTAACACTATAAGAAGTAGATTAAGCTTTATGTAATAAACATAGGATGTTATAACCTAATTTTAGAACAACTATAGCTATATTAGCACAAGGTTGCCTTTAATTACTAAAAGTAAGTTTTAAACTTTAACTTTTTTTAATGCTAAAATGTATGCTTACGCTTACACCTAAATAACACTTAAATAGCACTTAATATAGAAGGTTTTTAGACTTACTTTCTAATAACTTAGAAAAGAACTACTTAAGTAAGGCTAATAAGCTAGGCCTTTTACTAAGATAGGCTATATAAAATAATTTAACAACTACTTAAACCTAAAAAAAAAAGCTTTTAAGAAACCTTTACCTACCTAATTTAAACATAAACTAGGACTTAAACAGTAGATAGACATCTGCTACATAGAACCTACTCTATTTATAACCCTAGCTTAATAACTAGATTATAAAATCTACGCAGTTATAATTTCTAATATAGACTAAGCTTTAGCTCCCTAAAAATATACTAACTTAAAGATAATAGTCCTTTAAGACTACTATAACTTATTATATATCTTTTTCTAAAACAAGTTTAATAAGCTTTTAATATAACATCTATATAATTACTAAATAACTTTTAAGCCTAGTAAATAACCTAGTTATAGGCTACTATATAAAATGTTGCTAAATAAAGTAAAAGTGCTTTAAAAATACTTTAATAAGAACCTAAAAAAAAAGTTTATTTAAGCTAGCTTCTTACTAGTAGTGTTACCTATACTATTTATAAAAAAACCTAAGGGTAGGCTTTAATTCTATGTTAACTACTAAGGACTAAACACTGTTACTATTAAAAACTAATATTTAATTTCTTTTTTATAAAAAACCCTAAGCTAACTAAGTAAAGTAAAGTATTTTATAAAGTTAGATATTATTACTGCCTTTAATAAGCTAAAAATAGTAAAGGGTAATAAGTAGCTAATAGTGTTCTAGACCTAATATAGACTATTTAAGTACCTAGTAATGCTTTTTAGCTTAGCTAACACGCTTAGTACTTTTTAACATTTTATAAACAACTTACTCTAACCCTACCTAGACGTGTTCTGCACTATGTATATTAATAATATTTTAATCTATAGCAATAGCCTTTTAGAGCACAAATAGCATGTACGCCTAGTGCTAAAAGCTATAGAAGAAGCAGGTCTGTAACTTAATATAGACAAATGTAAGTTCTACTAATTAAAGGTTATATATTTAGGATATGTAATTTCTATAAATAGCATCTAAATAGACCCTATTAAAGTTTAGACTGTGCTAGATTAGTAATACCTAAAGAATGTAAAAAATGTTTAAGCCTTTATAAAATTTACTAACTTTTACTAATAATTTATTAACAACTTTTTATAGTAAGTAAGCTTTATAATTACACTTACTAAAAAAGAGATTTAATTTAACTTTAACTTAAATTACTAATACTCTTTTAACTAGCTAAAAAAAGCCTTTACTAAAGCTTTAATACTCTACTACTTTAACTCTAAACTACTAATACTTATAGAAGCTAATGCCTTAGACTATATAGTAGCAGAAGTTCTCTTCTAGACTAAGCTAAATAGGACTATTAGGCCTATTACATATTTCTTAAAAAGAATAAGTCCTATAGAAGGTAATTATAAAATCTATAATAAAAAATTACTTACTATAGTATGCTGCTTTAAATAATAGTAACCTAAACTAGAAGGTGTAGCGCATCTAATATAGGTCTTATTTAACTATAAGAACTTGTAGTACTTTGCAACTATAAAATAACTTAGCTACTAATAAGCTTATTAGTTTAAATACCTATTCTGTTTTAATTTTAAGATTACTTATTATTCTAGTTAAGATAGAGAGAAACTAGATGCTTTTATAAAGTAATCCTAAGACGTCTTTACTTAAAAAGAAGTGTAAAAGGCTTAACACTAAACTCTACTTTAACCTAAGCTATTTTTAGACCTTAACTTAAATAAAATAAATTAAATAATTAATTAGATTATTACTAATAAGTATCTAAATAATAAATTTATCTAAGAAACTTTAGACCTACTCTAAAATAGCACTAGTTAGTTAAAGAAGGTAACACTAGCTAACTATAAAAACTAAAATAGTAAGCTGTATTACTGTAACTAACTTATAATTTTTAATTTTAATAAACTAAGAATTAAACTACTTTAAATTGTACATAACTTGCCTGTTAGAGAACACCTAGGCAGAGGAAAGACTCTTAACCTACTATAGAGAGAGTACTACTAGCCCTGCATGTTCTATACTGTACGCTAATACGTATTATGTTGCTATACTTGCTGTAAAGTAAAGGCCTCTTAAAAAAAGTATAATAGCCTGCTTAAACTACTTCTAATCTTTAAATAAGCTTAGAAAGACATATTAATTAATTTTATTATAAACCTACCTCTATCTAAAAAGTATATAAATATTATAGTAGTTATTAATTACTTAACTAAGTATTAACACTTAATACTATGTTCCTCTATAACTGCCCTTAATATAGCCTAGTTATTCTACTAATACGTATAAGTTTACTATAGCCTGCCTAACATAATTATATTAGACAGAGGTACGCAGTTTGTCTTAGCCTTCTAGGACAAACTCTGTAAACAGCTCTAAATTGTTCTCTATTTATCTATAGCTTTTTACCTAGAGACTAACAGCTAGACTAAGAACATAAACACTGTAATAAAATAAGTCCTATAAGTGTACATAAACTACTAGTAGGATAACTAGGTAAAATAGTTAGCTATAGCATAGTTTAAAGCTAATAACATAACATCTAAATTAACATAAGTATCTCTATTCTTAGTAAACTATAAATACTACCTCTAAATAAAATTTAAACTACTTATAAATACTCTCTAACTAACTTATTAATCTATATAAGTAATAAATGTAAATAAACTTATTAATAAGATCTAAAACATATCTAAATATGTTTATAAAAAGCTTATATAGGCTTAAGCTTTTTAACAAGAGTACGTAAACTAATCCTAAACTCTTGCCCCTGTGTATACAGCTAGTAAGAAGGTCTAGCTAGATGCTAGAAATATTTAAATAAACTAATAATTAAAGAAACTTAATTAAAAAAACTTTAGCCTTTTTATAGTAGCTTATATAGTCTTATTACACACTTACTAATTAATCCTACCTAACAGCATAAAGATACACCCTGTGTTCTATGTATTGTTGCTGCACTAAGTAGCCTCTAAATCTAACTATCTACCTAGACAGCTAAACCTGCTACCTAAACCTATTATTATAAATAATAAACTAGAATATGTTATAAAAGATGTTAAATAGATCTAGTTTAATAAGAAAAAACATATCTATAAATACTTTATAAAATAGACTAGATATAATAAACTGTTGTAGGAACCTACAGAAGCTTTATAAGAGAACTCTATAGTAACCTAATTCTACACTTAATACCTATCTAAACTAAACCTGTACCCTAATAAAGACAACCTAATGCTAGAACTACTAATGTAAAGAATTCCCTTTCTAATAAGAGAGGGGGTACTGTTACAGTATCCTTCCTAGATTCTAGACATAACTATATTAGACGTGTACTAGAGTATTATTAGTGCACGTCTAACATAAACATAATATAACATAGACATAAACTTAAGTATAAACTGCCTTAACACTAACTAAACTTAGAATAAGCTTAATTTATACTTAAAGCGCTTAGACTTTTAAGCTAAGTATTTAATTACTAATTTCTTTCTAAACTTTTTTATTCTTTACACAACGTCTTATACTTACTATAATACCTCACGTAGTAATTAAACTAGACCTCTGTAAAGCTCTATAACCTATCTCCCTGCGACTGCTGCGGATCAGGCCTTGTTCGTCTCGATTGGGCATCGCGCTGGATCCGACCCCCTTTTCGCTCCTCTTTTTGGCCTAGATCGCTGGACTTGACCATGGCGCCACCTATCTCCGATATATGGCCACGGATAATAGTAGGCAAACTTTTAGGCTTTAACCTAAACTTGCCCCCGCCAGTGTTTTTTTTTGCAAAAATGTACAGATGTGGTGGTGTTTTGCCGCAACCCTAACTGCGCGGTGGATTTTGATTTTCCTGCGCACGCAGGCATCGCGCGCACATTGCCGCACCAGCTACCAGCGCCCCGCCCGCAGACCACCACCTAACCCAGCAACCACAACAACAACCATGACCGACAACACAGCTCTCTACTTCCTAGCTGGGCTCATGGCATTAATTCTCTAGCGCAGCGACAGCGCTGTTGATTTTATTATTCGTTTTGCTAGGAAACGCGCGCAGGCTCTGCAGTTCGCGCCCTAGCGACAAGCCTGCGCCCGCAGACCACGACAATAAAACCACGACAACCACAACAATCACTAACACAATAGGTTTCTCCACCTTCTAGCTGTGCCTAGGACATTAATACCTTAACCTAGCGACTGCGCAGTAGATTTTGATTTTCCTTTGCAGCGACGCGCGCACAGACTCTGCAGTTCGCACAGCAGC